>NC_142366.1:16963885-17263885 GCF_059441175.1 Urocampus carinirostris
TTTTAAAAACCTGATCGAGAGAGAAGCCCTACTGCTCTCAAGTTAATTTGTCAGGCTTGGGCTGGTTACGGCTTTAATAACCACTGGTTTGAACTAAGTCGGCCTTGATTTTTTTTTTGGACCAGAGCTTACCTCTACTACACTTCCATGCCATTGCATACATCTCGTTGGCCAAATGTGGCTCACCTAATCATTTCATTTGTCCCAATCATAAAATGTCCAAGCATCCATCCATCCATCCATTATCCGCACCGCTTATCTTCAGTAGGGTCGCGGGGATGCTGGAGCCCATCCCAGTTATCCTCGGGCAGTGGGCAGGGGACACCCTCAACTGGTTGCCAGCCAGTCGCAGGGCACACAGGGACAGACAATTCGCTCGCTCATTTACTCCTAGGGACAATTTGGACCGGCCAATTACCTGAAATGCATGTTTTTGGAATGTGGGAGGAAACCGGAGTGCCCGGAAAAAACCCACGCAAGCACGGGGAGAACATGCAAACTCCACACAGGAGGTTCGATATCATGACCTCAGAACTGTGCCGCACGCGCGCTAACCACTGTACCGCTGTGCTATGCCCTAGCATCTAAATATAAAATTGACATATAAAAGAGTGCAGGTAGCAGGACAAAACAGGTCGGATATCGGGAAGGCAGAACAGGGCAGAGTCAGATCCGGAAACAGGTTGGCAACGGGTATCAGGCAGAGAAAAACAGGGCAGGAAAAGTGTCTGAACGTGAGGGCTCACCGAGCTGGGAGCAACAGTTCACAACGATCTGACGGGGATCTCTTGAAAGCCGGAGGTTTAAAAGGAGTCCGTTAGCCAATCAGCTCTCAGGGCTGTTGGCGCCAATTGAGCAGTCACAGGTGCCCTGAATTAGCAGTCATGACACATGGGGAGACAAGGTAGGCAGGTATCTAGAATTGAACCCTGGACCTCAACATCATGGGACTGACACGCTAACCACTTATGCACAGTGCCGCTGTAATAGGATAAATACGATGCAAATACAATTAATTTATAGCCCCAATCTACTAGTGGGGCAAAATTCTCTTAACCTGGATTTTCACTCGCATGTCATGCAAAATGTATAGACATTTTTTATATTTAATATTTAATATTGCAGTTATTCAATAACATACATGTATACTGCCCAAAATATTTGTGCTGTGCTTATTATAACTACTTCATGGAAGTGGAAATTCACTTTAATTAATGATCATGACGTTGCCAACAAGAAAGTATCGGCAACGATATCGGCCTATGATACCCTGTGTTTACTTGGTATTAGACCAATACCAAAATTCCCTGTATTGCAGTGGTTCTTAAATAGTAGGGAACTTCATTTGTTACTTTGCCTGTATCTAGTGCAATTGCACCTCCTCTACATTAGGGGGAGCAGTGGTTCTCTCTTGTTGTATCTACATTTAGCATCCATATAGCTAGAGTTAGAGCATTGAGTATGAGGTGTTGTCACAAAGTAGATTGGACTGTCACGTGACCCCATGAGAAATACATAACACGGACGGCGAGGCAGGCGACGAGAGACAGGGAAAAGAGACGAACAAAATTTTTCTCCCAGACTCGAAAGCTAAGACGAGGGCGTTTGGCAAAGCGCAGATAGGCTTTACTGCAATCACGGGGGGGAGACATAAAAAAAAAAAAAACTTCCTTTGTTAAACATGTTGGCAGCGGACAGCATGAAGCCAAGTCTTGGTGGGGGAGATTGGGTTTCAAGAGGTTTTCTTCTTCTGAGAGGGGGTGTGACAGAAAATAATTGAGAAGCACTGCCCTAATGTAAATAGGCTCCATGTTGCTTTTACAAAATCTGATACGGGTGGGGGAATACATTTACAGCACTATTTGAAAGTAGGTGATAAATATAATCTCTTACGATCGCTTTTCAAAGTATTTGTGGAACCGTTTTCAGAGCCGTGAAATCCTTTATCAAGCCATTGCTGGTTGACACAAACAATTATCCAGAGAGGGAGGTAAATGAATAAAATTAGCACATGGCTGCCTGTGGCTGTCTCCATGCAACCAATTCCCAAACTCTTAATGTGGGCTTGGCACAAGTAGAAGTTTTTAATTTAATAACTCGGTATCGGGCTGGAATTCACTCCAGAATGCTGCGGTTGAAGTAGATTGTTAGTTAAACACAGACAGGAACTCGGGTTCACGTCCTTGACGTACGTTTTTATTACAACGGGAAACACTTAGGCCAAATGCTCCCATGTTCGGAGGTGACTTGTGGTCTCGAAACTGGGCATTCCTTTGTGATGGCTGCCCCAGAGAAGAGAAAAAGAGCGCAAAGACTATTAAATGAGGTCATAATTGTTGAGGTATTTCCTCTCTCTCACCAAACCTTTCGTCCTCCCCCGTCTTCCTTCTTCATTGGTCCCCCGCGTAGCATTTCCTGTTCGGACTACAAGCAGACATCCCTTATTTACCCTTCGATTCCCTAAATAAAGTGTGCCCCCCTTCCTCCCCCTTGGGGTTGGGATGATGTTTTGTGAAAAAACTCAACCTCAACTTTATTGTCGAATCTGCTATATGCACAACAGAAACGTTAGATGAAATTAACATAACATTTGGAATATAAGCCGCACCTGACTATAAGCCGCACGCGCTCACATTGAAACATGATATATTTACAAAAAAAAGGTACACAGAAAGAGTTAATAAAATACGATATCTTAATGTCAGGATTACCGATGTGAATCACCTGTGGTCGCTCATTTGGCACCAACCGCTGTGGGCTGTTTGCTCCCTGTCTCTATTTAATCCCAGTTCTGTCACTCTCCAGTTGCCAGTCCGTCTGCAAACCTCTGTTGATACAAGGCAAGCCTTTTTGACCCTGACTCCCGCCTGTCCCGTTTTTACTCCCGTTTTTCCACCTATCCGTTCCTGATCTCCCCGTTTGTGTCTGGCTACGACCCGTTTTGATCCCGACCACGTCTGCTTTCCCGTCCCGGCTTACGACCCGTTTTTGATCCCGGCAACGTTTTTGCTCTCCTGTGCCGGCTATCGACCTGTTTTTCTGTCCCTGACACCGCCATCTCCCGCTACCGAAGATCCACTTCCGTATTCAGATCACAATCGGATTGCGAGAGCGACTTGCTTCCTGCGTATAGCGAGCACCTGATCGCGGGCGCTGCCCTTCCTCTCTCTATCTCAATAAACTTGTGAGAAACTTTACGCGATTGGGTCTACCCTTTGTTCTGGACGTGACACTTAACACTAGAACCTTTATCTTCTTTGAATGTCCACGAAAATGGCTTTGTTACCTCAAGGACAATCCATAGAAATATTTATTCCAAAACACACGATAATGCCTACAGATAAAAAGGAATCTGTCTTTAATATTTCTTCCTCATCGGACGTTGCTTCTTGTAATCCGTTCAATTTGCCAAATTATTTCGGTTTAAAAATAACCTAAAAAAACATTCCCATTATGGTAGTTAGCGATCCCCTTTCAATTGACACCTTTTCCATGACGAGAGTCTGTTCATGCTAGTTTTATTCATTAACAAAGCATGAAGCTACATTAAACTTTTCGTCTTCCGACACATATAGTCCACATTTACTACATGGCAGTTAGAAAAAAAATGCATAAATTGGCCGCTTCGGCTTATAGTCCGATTTTTTGGTACTTCCTTTTCCCCACACGCAAACATGCGATATATAAGACTTGATAAAAATAAAATAATAAAATAACAAAAGTAGGCATTGTCGTGATTGCCTAAGTGAAGTCACTTGGGGCAATCGTTTGGCGCGCTGGAGCGCACTTCCTGATTGGCTGACATTCTCCTCTTAAGCGGTCTGCGTCCAGAGATGGACGTCAGACCGTACTTTTTGTATCCTTGTGTGTTTCTCCAGACTACAAAGTACCCACGACTCCTCTTGCCTGATTCATGCCTGCCTTCCGTTTCCGTCCCACGTTTTTCGACCTGCTCTCCCGCCCTGGCCATCGACTTACCTGCTAAGCTGTACCGTCCACTTACCTGTCACGGAGCTGCCATTCCGCCCAAAGAGTTTGAAGACCGACAAGCGCCGGCGTCACTAGCCAGCTCCAACAACTCTTTCCAATAAAAACTCCTTGGAAACAAACAATATTGGATCCGAGAGTCCGTCCTGGTTCATGACAGGCATATAATAATATATGAGGTTCAGAACACAAAATGTAGTATAGCCAGAATCTAAATGGAACACGTTTGCATTGATATGGCAGAGAGAATAAGAAGCTGTCCTTGAGCCTGCTAGTTCTGAGACTCTGCAGTCTTACCCTGATGACAGCAAGTTGAAGAGGGTTGGTGGGGTCACCTGCGATCCTGGTGGCTTTGTGAGTATATTTCTCTCTTTATATATCTAAATATGTCTTTCCCATTTAATTGGCATGTAACATATCCATCAGCACGGCAGTGCAGTGGTTAGCACATGTGCAGGATAGTTCTAAGGTCATGAGATCGAACCTTCCTGTGTTGAGTTTGCATGTTCCCCCCATGTTTGCGTGGGTTTACTCCGGGCACTCCGGTTTCCTCCCACATTCCAAAGACATGCATGTAAGGGAATTTGTCCCCTGCCCACTGCCCAAGGATAGTTGAGATGGCCTCCAGAACCCCCGCGACCCTACTGAGGATAAGCGGTGCAGATAATGGATCTCTCTTTCTCCCTCTCGTTTTTTTGCACTGATATATATACAAAATGGCTACATATTATCATGCACTAACTGCATTAATCAAAATAGCAGCCTGTTTTACAGCTGCAGGTCTCAAAATCCACTTGAATGCGTTCATTCTAATTTCCTTTTGAAGCGGGTGCTCGTGGTTTATCTTCTTAACTGCTCCCTAAATCTAATTCCTCTCTGGGCAAGCATTTAAATGTCTAATGACTGATAAGTGCATCTTGGACTGTGTGTGTGGTTCCTCCTTCAGCTGCAAAGAGATAAGAAACTTAGCTGATATTGTCCGTCATCCTCTGCACGGTGTAGGGGAACGGTAGTTTCTCAATTTTTAATTTGCTTTTGTTTTGTAGCATTTGGGCAACTAGGCTGGATTTTTTTTAATGTCAGAAGTTTCAGTGGATGCTTGCTTTGTTCGCTTTTTTCGACTTTGCATTGTGAAATCCATCACACATGATGAAAAAGAAGGTTTCGTGTTGCAAAACGAGAGTATCGATGCCATCCTACATGCCCTCTAGCAAAAAGCAGGGGGTGGGGGAATTCGGTGCACGGTAAAAGGAATATCGTGGAAAACTACTTTTCTCTAGCGCTAAGCCAGGAATAATGACTTTATTGAATTTGACTGTGGTGCATTATGGTCCTGCATTCTTGAGTGATTGACTTCTCTCTTTTATTTTTTTTCTCCCCCCTCAACAAACTTCATCTTTAGACACATGGAAAATAAAATGTCTTCAAGGTCAGTGTTTCGCAACATTTACAGCAACACACTCTGGTTTAATTTCATAAAATATTCTCGCACCCCGGCACAATGATAACATCAGTAATAATAACAATACGGCTACTCCTAAAAAAAATAATAGGACTAAATCCACTGTGTAATCACTAGACTAGGGGTCAGGAGCAAGTGGCTCTGGAGGCACATGTGGCTCTTTGGCACTGAATAATGGCTCACTGGTGCTTTTTCTAAATTGTTTGATGATGGAAAAATATATGGTGTCTATAGGAGAATAAAAACGACACATTCTTAAGTTTTTTCCAGTGTATATAAAGAGATACCGTATGTTTTTCCTTCCTTATAAGACTTATATAAAACTTTTTGCCGGAGATCAAAGAGATCGAAGCCAGGAGAGAAAGCTTACCACGCGTTGTGACTCATCATTTTATTCATATTTAGTGTCTTTTGTCTTTTAGTAGCATATTTGGTATTGGAGTAATCCAAAAGTAATTGAAACTAATCCAGTTAAAGGAACCCTACCCAACCCTGGTTGCGGCTATAAACATGTATATATATATATATATATATATATATATATATATATATATATATTCCAGAACGGAATTAGAGCCCAGATGCGTAACAAGATAAAGAGGAAAGGCAGTGTCCGCGATCCGGTGCCCGCTGGACGCGGGAAGCAAGCCGCTCACAGAATCCTTATCCACAGGTTCCTTTTGCAGAAGTGGATCTTCCGGAGCGGGAGATCGTAGCGTAGTTAGACAGAAAAGCACATCTAACTCTCCTGTCATTAGCGGGGACAGGAGATCAGAACGTGGTCGGGATCAAAAAACGAGTCGCAAGCCGGGACGGGAGACCAAAACATGGTCGGGGTCGAAAAAACAGGTTGTAGCCGGAGACAAACGGGGAAATCAGGAACAGACGGGTGGCAAACGGGTGAAAAAGGTGTGACCGACGGGTGTCAGAGTCAAAATACTTGCCTTGTAGAAACAAAGGTTCGCTGACGGACTGACAACAGGCGAGTGAAAGGACTGAGCTTAAGTAGGACGGGGAACCAATAAGGAAGCCAGCAGCGGCTGGCGCCAAACGAGCGCGCACAGGTGAAATTAATCAGTCATCATGACACAAATATTGTGATATACTACCGTAAAACCTCAACATTTATTTAATTATACTCAAATTGATACAAGCAAATAACAGGGCAATTTCTCTCTGAAATAAGGCAACTTTTTTTGTTTTTGATTTTTTTGTGCGGCCCCATACAAAACAACCCACGGCCCGGTGGTTCCTGACCACTGTTCAAGGTGATTCAAAATTGGCAAGTGTTGGAAAAAACAGACAAGCAAATAATTGTTGTCATCTAATTTTGCCCCAAAAAACAAACTTTGAAGTGTCATTTTTGCCCCACAACAATATCCCTAGAAGTCTTTTTTTGATTATGTTTTGTAGTATTAAATGTATTTCTTTCAAGTTCAATCACAAAGCACCTCTCTGTTTTCATCTCCAAAGGCGATGCCCCTTTCTTTTTCAATTTACACTGACCCCCTTTTTTAGCGCTGAAATTATTATTTCAAACTTTAATATCCCTACTCCATCATAGGCACGCTCACATATTGCAGTTCAATGCAATTAAGCCGGTGATACACACTCGCTCCCTCTCTTATGCTCCGATTCCCTAAACTACGACACGCAGGCATCCAGGAACGTGCTATAATTACCAGATGCATGAACACATGGCGACAAAGCGGTCTCAGGGGGTGCGCGAGTGGAGCGAGGAAACTAATGATCTTTGGAACAAAAGACTCAGACCTGAGAGCACAGGTTCAAGAGTCAGCCAGAGGGCCTCGCAAGACCGTGGGAGAACCTGCCCCAGCACGGGACTCTGATGTGTTTGGCGGGCTTTCTTTCACACGTAAAAGGTGGAAAATGACTGAAAAATCATCCATCCCTTCGTTTTTTCACATGATATTCTTTGCAGGTGCCAAACTAGAGCGGAACTGGGTTCTGTAAGCAGGCAATTTGAATAGGCTATACTTTATGATTTCACATTGTTTTAAATATGATATTTGATTGGAGTGAATTTAGTCAAGTCAAGTTTATTTGTATAGCCCTTTATCACAAGGAGTCTCAAAGGGCTGCACAGACCACGTTCCATTGCAAACTACAGACTATTATTACACCATCCCCTGATCTAAATCCTACACGAGGGCAAGGAAAACCTCAAAACCTAGATGGTAAGGCGCCCGCTCCGAGACTGGGAGGTCGCTGGTTCAAGCCTCGGCCGAGTCAAACCTAAGACTTACAACATTGGTACTCATTGACTCCCTGCTTGGCGCTCGGCATTAAGGGTTGGAATTGGGGGGTTTGGTCACCACTGACTCCCAACAGCAGTTGGGTCTAAAATGGCGGCGCCCTGTTTGGCAGCGGCTGCATCGGCTCGCTACAGTTTAACTGTACGGGTCAGGTGTATCGACATTTCGTTCTGTGTGCATGGTTACAAAAAATGACAATAAAAAGTAAAAATTCTAATTCTATTCTAAAATGAGGTGAGTGAAAAACCTTGAAGGGACCGCACATGACTAGGCTGCAACGGATGTTGGAATGACAAATTCGGGAGGCCATTATATTGTTTGAATGAATAATTGATTAATAACTGAAGAGGCGAGTTCAATCTTTCTCGTCTCACTTTCTAGGACCACCACATTCGTTTTTAGATCATTTTATCAGGAAAATAAGTCAAATATATTTCAGTAATCTGAATATTGACTACAAAACAATTTGAACTGAATTACTTTTCACCATATTTTTAAATAATTCAGAATACTTTAATGAAGTCACATACTCAGATTTAAGGAATCATACCATGGCTCGGGTGGAAACATTTGTTGACCCGAGAGGGATGGGCTGTACTTGCCCAAGACACACCGCAGGAAATTATGCCCCTACCACCCTAGTGGATAGGGGATACAACCAACCATCTACAAAAGAAAATGCAATGGAACACAACAATAAAATAAGAATAAGAAAAAGAAAGGAGTTTATCTGGCATCATTACAATAAAAAAACGATGTGGTTGGCTACATACTACGATAAATAGAACTTTAGGCACATGGGTGGGGTTGTTAATTGATCTAATTCCCCGTTAATCAAACCAATCAATACTCATTTTTGAGGAACTTTGGTTTCAGTGTGTTGATGCAGCGATTTTTGTTGCTATTTCAGAGTGACTGGACTGAATACATCTGTGACGAATCTTAAAGTCCGGAGGCCTGGTTAGAACTGGAATCACTAGTTACAGTGCATAGTTGCAGCTTTGAAATGAAATGAAATGAAATGAAATGATCTGCATTTATATAGCAAGTCAAGACTTCCCAAAGCGCTTTACAGTGTGCTTCACATTTCCCAATAGTGGCCATGCAGCCATGTAAGGCGCTAACCTGCTTATTGGGGGCATTAAGGGTTCAGTGTCTTGCCCAAGGACACTTCGACATGTAACACGGAGGAGGGGCCGGGATTCGAACTGCGATCTCTTGATCCCAAGACGAGCGCTCTACCTCCTGAGCCACTGCCGCCCCGTGGGGCACTTTTTCTCAGCATTTGTTAGCATCCCTATGCTAACTTTCGGCCCGACAGCTCAATCAGAACCGAGTCATAATGTGGCGATTGGTCAAGCCAAGCTCACACCTTTTTAACGGCCATGGCAAACTCCCAAATGTCCTTTGATTAAATCAAATTAAAATTTATTTCTAAAGCACTTTCCACAGGCAATAAAGTGCTGTATAAAAAATAATCATTGTAAAATATTACATATAACGGAGCCATATCCCTCTCGTGGGAGGAACACATTCACATTTTTGACTCTTTCTGGGAGATTCATACAGAGGTGGGGATTCCCAGCCCTGAGGCTCGAAACAGCAACCTCCCAGTCTCGGGGCGGGCACCCTACCCCCAAAGCCACCGAGCTGGTGTAGTGGCAGAGTGTAAAAAAGCCCACAAAATCTTCTCCTTCATCCCCACCTAACAACCTGAGACATGTCATACACAGACACACACAATTTTTAAAATCCATCCATCTATCCATTATCTGCACCGCTTTCCTGAGTAGGGTCACGGGGGTGCTGGAGCCTGTCTTCAGGCAGTGGGCAGGGGACAATCTGAACTGGTTGCCACCAAAGGCAGGGCACACAGAGACAGACAACTCACTCGCTCAATCACACATAGGGACAATTTGGACCGGACAATTACCTTTATATGCATGTTTTTGGAATGCAGGAGGAAACCGGAGGATACCCACGCAAGCACGGGGAGAACATGCAAACTCCACACAGGAAGGTTTGATCCCATGACCTTGGGATGCGCTAACCACTCAGCCTCCGTTCTGCTGCGGTTAAATTACAATAAAAACAAAATAAACGGTAAAATAAATAAAATGTGATTATGGAAAGGCACACACTAACCATTTGAGGAAATGGACCTGAGGGAGGTTTATCCACACTGACATAGATGGCAGCAAATGGCCTCAGGATTTTCAGCGATTAAACCAAACTCTCCAAGTCTGGGACCCAACAAAAAACTCAAATTATATAAAATCAAATAGTTAATTAAAATAATGAGAGGGGTTGCCCATGTTTGTGCCCCACTTCCCCCTGCATAACACTATGCTGTCCAAAATAAAGTTTTTAACATATTTCTAATCAATCTTATTCGTTTTTGAACTTTTCACTCTATAAAGAACATCTTCTGATAGTATTGAAAGTATTACCCAGGAAATATTTCATTTTCTGCATCGTTGCAGCCATTTTGCCAAATACCCCAAACATATCCCTTGCTTTCCCTCTCATTAATGTACAATCTGCACACTCATTTGACAGAACAATAAAATGTAGAGTTTTTTTCATGCAAATTCCTCAAAGGGACACTGTGTAATATTTAAACACTAAATTGTGTTGCATTGTGCAATACAATCCAAAACAAGTACAGTATTTTCCGCACTATAAGGCGCACCTAAAAGTCTTAATTTTTTTCAAAAGCTGACCATGCGCCTTATAATACAGTGCACCTTATTTATGGATCAATATTAAGTCGCAAAGTCTTGCAACTAACTTGCAGCCGCCGACTAGATTTTCCCCCGAACGCCAAGTAGTCTGCGGTGTATGCTGGGATTTATATACCGGCGTTTCATTGGCTAACCAATGTGTCAATCATCATTTGAATCGATCACTATTGGCTAAAGTTATTCGGAGGTAAAGGGGGCGGATCCTTTTTATCATTTACAGGCTCTCATAGGCTAAAGGGGCAAAACAAAGCCTGCAATTGGCCGAAAAAGATGTGTCAATCATCAGTTGAATCGATCACTATTGGCTAAAGTTATTCGGAGGTAAAGAGGGCGGATCCTTTTTATCATTTACAGGCTGGCATAGGCTAAAGGGGCAAAACAAAGCCTGCAATTGGCCGAAAAAGATGAATGTGAATAGCATGTTGGGTTGACGGCATAGAGAAAACAGTATTTTACTATTCTTTACTGTATTTGTAAATATTTTACTCTCCTGGATTTACTACACTCACGGATACAAGAGGACCATGGTTGCACATTATTATTGAACACAACGACTTCGGTGAGCTACTCCGGCTATATATTTTCCCAGTATCTTGTTTCAGAGTGATATCAATGTTTCTGTGATGGGTCTTTTTAAAATTAAACTCAATTCCAAGTGTTTATTGTCATATGCACAGTAAAGTTGCGAGCGAAAAAGAAAATAGAAACTAAGGAATGGTTGGCATTTCTTGAATCCCATACCTTAACCTTCCGAATGGTATTTGGAACGATGCATTTGAGTGACATCGTACGGACACCGCATCCGCACGTGTCTACGACACGTATTTGCTTCTTTGTAAGCTTTCGAAATGTTAAGGGGGTAATAAGTTGGACTGAACTATCTGACTGTTTGGTCGACGTTCCCATTGTAGCGCCTTATAACCCGGTGCGCCTTATGTATGGAAGATATAGGACCAAAAACTGTTTTTTGGGGGTGCGCCCTATAGTGCGGAAAATACGGTACTACAAAGCACAAATGATAATACAAACTACAGAAAATCTACCCCAAAATAAAAAAAGCTTAATTCTGTGAATGTTTTTTTAATGTTAGATCTTAAATTTTATACACGGTGTTTGAGAACAGTGTAATGCTTTTATCAAAGCTTTTAATTTATTGAAAACACAATTTCGCTCAACCTCAAACAGACTTTAGCTCTGGTAGCCCCTTGATAAATTGAGTTCAAGACCGCTAATTTAGAAGTAATATTGGCGCTATAGTGTTAATCCCGGGTTTATTAATTTACAGATAGTGGATAAGGAGGCATGCCCACAAAATGACTATTTTTTTTCGAATTAGACAATTTTGTTTATAGAAGGCTGATTTTTTTCTATTTCTGAGGTTAAAGTGGCAAAAGTGCATGTGAGTGCATGCATGTCTTATATGTGGTTGCGTGTATGCCTTCAAAGGCAGACATTTCCTCAGGGGAGGAAAACCCTAGAAATTGGTTATTGTATCACTGAGGCTATTTACCTATTTTGGGGATTAACATATTAAATTCCCCAGCATAATCCTGTTGGAGTTAATGCCCTTGCAATTCCAATTATCTGACTAAGTATAACATAGAAGGAATCGGGCTCCCTGTAAGTGTGTTTAGCATGCAGGTCAACGACATGCAGTTACAATGAGTGCATTCATTAGAAAATATCTTGTTTACGTAATGTCAGTTAGCGCTCAAATGTTCAACTTTGAAATTATTCTTTAAAGGTAGGAGCGACATTTTAAAATTTAAGGCTGCAATCGTGACTTAAAGACAGGAGATGGCAGCAGGATAACACATGATTTGCGTGCAATTCTTATACTTGACTGAACTCTTCCTGTTTCATCTGTTTGGGGGTTTGTTCCACCCTTAACAGGTCCAATAATAGAATAGAATAGAATAGAATAGAATATACCTTTATTGTCATTGTTACAAAATGGGTTAACATATTGTGACAACGAAATTGGGCATGGCACTCCAGTCTCTCATATTCACAGCGAGGATAAAAGAAACCAAGAAGATAAAGGAACATAGAAGATAAGGTTGTAAAAACAAGGAGGATAAGGTTATAGTTATAAGGTTATAGTTATAATTTACACAATAAAAGTAAGATAAAAGAAAAAAGGCACAACGGGAAATACAACATAAAGGCTCTTTGAACATATTTTGGCATGTTGACGCATGCTTAATATAGAAAAATGATATATATCTTTTAAGAACACTGTACATCGGACACTGTGGTTAGCAGCACAGGATCTCCGCAGGGGACCGTGCTCTCTCCGTTCCTATTCACTCTATATACATCGGACTTTAAGTACAACTCTGAGTCCTGCCATGTGCAAAAGTTTGCCGACGACACTGCGATCGTGGGATGTATCAGAAACGGGCAGGAGGAAGAGTACAGGAAATTGATTCATTCAATTGATTGCTGCTGGAAATGTGAATTTCCCTTTGGGGATGAATAAAGTATCTATCTATCTATCTATCTATCTATCTAGAACTACGCACCCCATCTAAAAGTTGCTAAATATACAGTAATCCCTTGGTACATCACAGTTTACGTTTTGTGGTTTCGCTGATTTGCGGATTTTTATAGTGCATCGTGTTCTACATTCTAAATGGCAGAACAGTCTTCCTACCCCTTTTCTGCCTCTGTCTGCTAGTGCGTAAAAAAATATAGGCAATGTTGTAGACAAAATTCTGCACGGACTTCCCAGTATGCTAAAGTTAGATAAAAATATGTTTATGCCACATTTTTGTTATTCCAGTTTAGTCCAGATGATGGCAACAGTGTATCATCAAAGCACAGGTGTCAAACTTCTTTTGCTCTCTTGTCATTTTTTCCTTTACTCTCTTTCTCTCCTTCTCTCCTCTTTTTCTCTCTTTCTATTTCTCTTTTGATTTCATTCTTTCGCTTTCTTTCCCCCTCTCTCACTGTTTCTGTTTTTATCCTTTGCTCTCTCTCTCTCTCTCTCTCTCTCTTTCTCTTTTTAGTCCCACCCTCTCTACCTTGCTCTCCCCTATCTTTCTCTTATCTCTTCTTCTCTTTTTTTCTTTCTCTCTAATCTACTTAACCGGCCCCCGAGAGAATGTTTGTTCTATCGTGTGGCCCCCGAGCTTAAATGAGATTGACACCCCTGATCTAAAGTAACAATAGTGTACTGAAATTATTTTCAATGCTATACTGCACTGGAGGAAAGCCACAGGATTCAATTATCCATTTTCTTCACCGCTTATCCACACTAGGGTAGCAGGGAGCCTGAAAATTATTTTTGAAATTATAATGTGACGGTACAGATGCGATTTGTAAAAAACACACAAAGGTTGTAAAGTACAGTATGTAATATGTGGTTTTAATGTAAAATTGAGTAATTAATACATAAATACATACATAAATACCAAAAAAGACCCATGAGATGCATATAAGTCTCAGTTTGAGCCTTAATCGAGTCAAGACGTAAAACATGTTTGGATGAAATCCGATATTTGCATCACATTTGTTCACATTATCAACTAAATGTGACTTCTTTGCGTCTCTTGTGGCTTTGAAGCGATTCTTGTTTGAATGCTGTCAAAATCCCACTTGTGCGGAAGAGGATGCATGACTTCACACACAATGCATTGTTAGCGGAAGTGCTCATGGATGCTAACGGTGTTGCGGATCTAGCAAGTTGAAAGTAATCGTGCTACCGGAGGATGATGGGAGTTGCACCCAGAATATGAATTAAATCCAAAACCTTACTTTCCCTCCATCGACTGCTTTCTGTGTTTTTGTCCACCCGTGGTGTGTTGATTTCTACGCTACACAGAAGAACATGGAAACCAATCAGGCGCCAGGAAATTGATTAATGAATCGAAGGTTCGGAAGTTGCAGAAAGCTGACTATTGCAGATGTTACGTTATGGTGCGCAACCTTCCACAAGAGGGCGGAAGTTGTGTTTGGAACCGGGAACAGGTTTGTACAATCACCAAACACAGGTCTCTAATTACCCTGTTCCTTTATAATGACATTTTTGACAGCAAACCTGATTGGGTCGTTTTACTTCAACTGTCATTTCTTCACCTGGATCTGTTTTTGTTGTCTGTTTCTAGTTTGGACATTCTGTTAGTTATTTAGCAACCACGTGTTTTAAATTGTTTTTTATTTTGTTCCTTGCATTTCCACTGCAATGCGAGGTTTGTTTACTTTTAAATCTAGTTTTTAATGGACGTTTTAAAAGTAGTTTTGTGCCCACTTGTTCGTTTGTTACTTTGTTCCTTGCATTTTTCATTTCTGGTTTCTTTCATTGTTTCTGGTTTGACTTTGTCAGGTTTGATTTTGTCTGGACATGTCATTTGTTTCATTTCCCCTTCACTTGTGTTCACTTAACAGAGGTCATTTTTGAGACACCATCCTTGGAGAAAATGTTGGATTACTTTAAGGATGTCATTTGAATTTGGGTGGCACGGCAGCTGAGAGGTTACCATGTCTGCAGTTCTGAGGTCTGGGGTTTAAATCCTGCTACAAGCCTTCCTCTGCGGAGTTTGCATGTTCTCTAGCAATTGGCTAGTGACCTGTTTAGGGTGTCCCCTGCCCACTGCCTGATAATAGCTGGAATGTGCTCTAGCGCCCTCGCCACCCTACTGAGGATATGCGTTGCAGATAATAGATGGAAAATCTACTTCATGATTGCCTTTTCTTGATTGAAAAAACATTTAACACATTTTACATTTTGAACTAACATGTTCGATTTAACTGAGGGCGGCCAGGGAGAATCATTGCTGGACAATCAAAACAGAAAACCTTGATGGGCTTCCAATCCATTTTATCTAAAAGGACACTGTGCAATATTTGACCACGAGATGTGGCTATATTGTGTAGTGCAACTGAAAACGAGCAAGAACACAATCTACAGCAACTCAAAGTGACCGAACTGCACCATTTATCTTATTTATTGCCCGGCATTTCACAAGGTTTTTGTTTTTTGGGGGTTTCTCGTTGCGGGAAGATGATGGACAATCATGTCAGATTCCTCTAGGTCAGAGGTCTCAAACTCAGTTTACATGGGAGCTGCCAAATCTAATGGTTGGGTGAGGTTGGGCCAAATCGGGTTTCCCACAAGAAAAACTAAAAAAAAAAATCCACAGTGTTTAATATTTTTCAAAAAATGTTATGCAAAAAAATAGAAAATTTTAGAACTGAAAAAATTACATGGAAATGAATCAATCAATCACTCTCTAATCTAGAATTCATGTGGGATGCCCTCCAACTTTAATATTAAGGATCTACCAGGGCTCCAGAATATTTTTTCTCTGAAGCCATACTGACTATCATTTAGTAATGTATACTTGTTAAGGCAGTGTTTCAGAATTATTAATAGCTTAAGAGGGATTAGCAATGGCTGATAATTTGTGAACTGGTGACTGTCTCCAAAATAAGAATGATCTTGGACACTGGCAGTGGCTCAGGAGGTACAGCGCTCGTTTTGGGATCAAGAGATCGCAGTTCGAATCCCGGCTCCCCCGTGTTACATGTCGAAGTGTCCTTGGGTATGACACTGAACCCCCAATAAGCAGGTTAGCGCTTTATATGGCCGCTATTGGGAAATGTGAAGCACACTGTAAAGCGCTTTGGGAAGTCTTGACTTGAAAAGCGCTATATACATGCAGATCATTTAATTTCATTGTTCTGTGCTTAAATGAAAAAGCCAGAAAGAATCAAACACACAAATAAAACCTTTTGTCTCAAAACCTGAGACATCGCCTCAGTGGATAGTTAACATTCGCAAGTACATGTACCCTGGCAACATGTTTCACATGGGTCAAACATCTCCGTTTGAGTTCTGGCTATAAAACAGAGGAAGCATGTCTATAATGCCTGGAGTCGTATATTTTTTTCCTGGCTATCTGAGGCTTCCATTTGAAGAGACCTCTAAGAAAGCGGCACTTTGAGAAAAGTACGTGTTAAGGAATGTGGTATTATATTATTGTTTGTGTCTGGTATGTTTAAAAATGATATCATAATCCTCTGCATGTTCTCTTCCGTCTTGATCACGTGACTTGATGCAATTAGTCTAAAAATAGACTTCACTTTGTTCACAGTATGGATCTAAAGCTTACTGACTGTAAGGCATTCAAAAATAAAATCAATGGACATTTTCGGAATCTTCTTCTTCTTCAACATCAAAAGAGCGTTTAGGTCAATAAGCGTGGCCCATGAGCTCTCTTTTGTACATGAAGACATCCCACTGTTCCGAGGGTCCGACTCGGGAAGCCTAATCCGGCAAACAAATCGTTTAATGAATGCATCGGATTCATAGATGAAACGTCATGACATACCATCACATGGCATGCTGCCTTGCCATGCGCATGAACTCATCTTCTGAAGTCACATTCGTTTGACAAAACCTCAAATTCATGATTGCGTTTGGAGAATGACTGAAAACGTGTTGAATAGAACAAGTGGAATTAAAAACTTGGACATGGAGTTAGACTATACATTGATTTTTCCATTCATTTGACTTTTATCTTCGAAACACATTAGATGTGTCTAAATTGTTAGAAAGAAGCACAGTGGAACTGCATTATCCATCCATCCATCATCTGCACCGTTTATCCTCAGTGGAGTCGCGGGGGTGCCGGGGCCCATCCCAGCCGTCCTTGGGCAGTGGGCAGGGGGACACCCTGAACTGGTTACCAGCTAGTTGCAGGGTACACAGAGACAGACACCACACTCATTAACACTTAGGGACAATTTTGAATCAGCCAATTAACTTGACATGCATGTTTTGTGGAATGTAGGAGGAAACCGGTGTGCCCAGAGGAAACCCACGCAGGGACGGGGGGAACATGCAAACTCCACACAAGGAGGTTGGGGTAGCTGGACTTGAACCCTGGACCTGCGCGCTAACTACCCACCCGTGGTGCCTGTTACTGCATTATGTTATTCAAATTTTCAAATTCTAACCATAAAATTGAATCTAACTAACTGCGGCATAAAGAACATCTTTTTGTTATAGTAATGCAATGTTGGGCAAAATTTTTTTAATCACTGACAAAAATAAAATGAACATTTTAAGTAATATTTTTCATATTTAACCTCTTTTGAATTGATTTTTGCAGTTCGCATCTGCAAAGTTTAGTAAAGTAGAAGGTAAAATAAAAAGAAAAAAGATACATAAAATCAATATTACCTGAAAACATTCCTAATGGTTAATACATTTTTTTTTCTCATTTTACCATACATTTTATCTCAAGCATAGCAGAATGGATTTCGATTCTGTGCATCCAATGTGAGACATGTCAACAACACCAGAATTTCAAGAAGGCTTCTGGCATTGCATGGAAAGCCTCCATGTGGGGCACCATGCGGAAGTACAACATGTACCAGATAGTTCAGACTATTGAACAGCTGTACGCCAATACCAACAGTGTGGTACTGATAAACAATACATTTGGAGTGTGGTTTCCAACCACAGTCGGTGAGAGGCAAGGCTGCAATCTCTCTCCTCGTGATTTAACATGTTCCTGCAGGAGATCATGAACGAAGCCCTGGACCAACATGAAGGAACAGTCAGCATTTGGGGACATAATGTCACTCACCTCCGATTTGCTAATGATTTTGCCAGATTAGCAGTAGACTAACCGGAACTCAGAGTTCCGGTCTATCGCCTGGACAAAGCATGAACCCAGTATGGGATGGAAATCCACGCAGAAAAAAACGAAGGGAATGACCAACAATCCCCAAGGTATCACCACAAACATCACCATTAACCACAGAGAGCTAGAACCCGTCGCCAAATTTAAATTTCTTGGAGCTGTCATATCAGAAGAGTAGTCACAACCAGAAGTCATGGCCAGGATAACAAAAACCACAGCCGAACTTGCCAGACTTAAACCATCTGGAGGGACGAGAACATAGCAGTGGAATCAAAGATCAGACTCATCCAAGCGCTGGTTACTTCAGTCTTTCCCTATGCTTGTGTGACATGGACTCTCACAGTATAGCTAGAAAAGAAAATCCGAACCAGGGAAATGCCATGATACAGGTAACTTCAGCTACATAACCCATGCAAGAAACTAAACAGTCTGCAACATCTTTAAAGGGAACAGTGGATCCTACGAAGAACTGTTAAATGTAAATGTATGGTTACGTCACAAGATCATCAGGACTGGCCAAGATCATTCTCCAGGACATAGTCCAAGGAGACAGAAAAATAAATAAGCTGACAACATCAAGGAATGGACTGGTTCCAACTTTGCCACAACTCAAACTCGGGCCAGGAAACTTCAACAGTGGAGAGAGCTGTCCAGAGTTGCGTCTTCGGTAAGGAAAGTACCTTGTAGTTCTTTATTCCTCAACTTTCCCTTTGCCCCTTCCCTCTCTTCAGTGGTGACAATCCAGTCATTATACCATTTTCACTCACCACATACACACTTCAACACTGCCCGAGAACCCCGACACCCCATTGCCTCCCTTTTGCCGAGCTACTATGAGCTATATTACTTTGACCCCAGCCCATCAATCTGCTTCAATTGGATAATGATCTGTAATCACGTTCTTTGAGGGGAGTCCATAAAACGAGCCAGGGCCTCAGCTCCCCTCCTGAGACGGATCCTTCTGTTTCCACCCCCCTCCTCAACATTTGATCCAAGCACTTCTCCTTTCAGTTTTCAGGCCCCCACTAAATACCCTCGTACATGGGCAGCCGCTGCAGCCGGCGGTGGGCCTTGTAAAGGGGGCGAGGGCGACGGCTGCGATGTTGATTTTTCATGGCCCCCGCTTTCCAATGGGAAGGGGACTAAGAGGGACAAGGCGGAGCCCAGCAGGAGGGAGGAATAAAAGAAGAAGGGGTGTCTAAATCCGGCCCCCACACCTCCTTCACCCAATTTTTGCACTCACATTAAAGCTGACCCTCCATTAGGTCGTTTTGTACGACAGGCTTGTAATCGATAGAGGAGAGGAGCAGGGAGGGCCGGGGCCTAACAGAGCGTGGCCTCATAGGGGGAAAAGCGGGGGATAAATAGAGATTAGGATAAAGTTGATGGACAGGAAGAAAGAGGTAATGAATGAAGAAGCAAAATAAGTGAGACGGAATTAAGCTGTGTGTTTCCCACCCTTTCTTTCAATAACCTTGAAGACAAAAATCATACAATGGGGTGGAATCTTAAAGAATATTGCTTATTATTTAGCGCCTCCAAGTGTTGAAAAAAAAACAAATTCCTTGAAACAATGACATTGCTTTAAATATAGAGGAAAAATACATAAGCAAAACATACAGACATGCATTTTTTTAAATACTCATAGGTCGAGAAAATGTGTTTTTTTATGTATGATGAGGAACATTTCTGCTCTTCCATTTTTTGTTTCATTTTTAATTTAAACACAGCAAAAATGATTGCATAGGATGCTAGTTAGTTAGTTTGACTATTAATACCAGCCTAATGATAACATCACTAATAATAACAATAAGAATTATCATTATAGTAATAATATTAATAATAATACATAAAATAATAAGCCTAAAGCCACTGTGAAATCCCTAGAACGCTTGGACCTAAATAATAGGGAAAAAAAACATTTGATTTTAGCTCATTCCAAATATATTTTTACTATCTGTGACATATTTTACAACATTCTTTTGGCTGAATTATTTCCCATAATGCTCAATTACAGCGTTGTACAACATTGCACCACGAGGACAAATATTGTGATGAGACCAAATCTAATACCTTTTCCTGTGTCATCTAGTGGTCTAGTAAGTAGGAATCAGCACTCCCACCGCTGCAGGCCGGGTTCAATTTTCGTTGCATCCAATGCCGAGCAAAAGTGGTCCGAAGGATGTGTCGACTTATCAATCATTGCTCAAATTTACCGTAAAACCTAGTGTATGATGCCTACCCAAACTTTTAGTTTTTTTATTAAGTGACATTAAATGTGTGCATACACGTATATAATCAAAAAATAACACAACTTATTTGCGTTTTTCCAAAACTACACAAGGCCCGATACTGGTCCGCGGCCCAGTGGTTGCCTACCACTGGTTTACATTATTGTCACTCTCGGCCTATCCTGTTGCTGTTCTTTCCTTCTGTAACCTAGACGATTTGATAAAAGGTATATGCTCAGGGAATGGCCTTTAGAACAGGTTGGAATTTCGGATCTAAAGATGCTCCTTAACTGTTCTCCTTGCAAGTTCAAAATGAATTGACATGGTATGTACAGTCCTTTGAAACATTTTGTGATTAAGGGCCTCTCTCCTTTTTTTGACTGTCTACTAAACTTCATTATTACTTGTAGTGCAGCTCACTTTTGTCCCGTTTTAAATAGCGTTTAACAAAAATCATTCCGACTCAAGTCAGGAGACAAAAATGTTGAATGAAAATCCAACCGGGAGATAGGAATCTTAAAGGAACATCGGTTTAGTAATGATCTCCTCGTACATTTCCTTATTTTACTTTTTTTGCCCCGACAGTTTGTTTGGAGAGGGAAATGACTTAATGTGTGTTACTGTATGAGATCTTAAGTGGTGTGATAAAATCAGAACAGGGGGGGAGTCCTGCACACAAGGGGACTGTTTTCACTGCATATTGCACATTTCCAAGTCAACACTGACCCCGGTGCGCCACCTCGGCCGACAGTTATCAATTGTCGGCATTGAAAAACAAAATGGTCGTTTTCGGTTCTGGAGGCGAGCGGACAGCTTGACGGCGATTTAAAACTCCATCAGTTCAGCGGGGGCTTTTGTCTAATTCTTTATGCGCACTTGAATATACATAAAAAGGCAGCATACAATAAATTGATGAATAGAGCTTCCCCCCCTCAACACTTCTATAAAGTGAGGGGCCGGTCCTGTATATCATTATTCCTTCCAACCGTTCTAATACAAGTTTAGTGCTCCTACATGTGCAGCTTTTGAAAGAGCGGCACCACGCAAGGCAGGCACAGATGGAGTCACCCTCCCAGTCGATGGGCGGACAATAGGCAATGGAAATCAAAGTTAAAGGGGTGCATCCAGCCCCATTTAGCGGACACAAAAGGGTGCTTGTAGGAGGCAAGGCGGTATGATTCGGAGGGAGGAGAGGGGAGGGAAAAAACAGGGTCCGGGAACATGTCATGGACCGCTTCACTGCGTCCTCAGCTGGCCTCTTCATCACCGACTAAGACAGGCAGACAATGTGAGAGACACTTTGGGCACACCTCTGATTTATTAATTAAATAATGAACCCCCTAAATGCTTGATAGAAATAAACATTTGTGTTAAAAGTAAAGTGCTAGGGATTGACCCCTGAGGTACACCACTAGAAAAGGTGTGCTTAACCTTTTGAGTCACTGACCACTTTGAGTTAAACAAATTTGGCAGGACAAGGAACCAAAAAAAATATAGATTTAATGGGTAGATACAAAATAAATACTCAGAGTCCCAAATCCAATATCTCAACGATACATAACAAATGTAGTCATATACATTTATGGCTAAAATTATATGCTGAAATCTGCAGTTACTTTTATATTTACCGTAATTTCTGGATCTCAAAGCGCACCAAAAAACCCCAAAAGACTGTTGAAAGTGCACTTTTCATACTGAATAATTATGTAAATCATATTGGAAATGCATCATTTCAATGAACACTACTACTTTGTTTTGGAACCATTTATGAATGAATTAATCATTTAATTTTATCAATTATTTTCTAGTTTCAGAACGAAATAAATTAACGTATTATGCATCTCTTTTAATCACTAAACTTGATAATATGCAACTTAAAGTGTGTATGTTTTTAAACAGGTCGTGAATACGGCCAAACCGACTACTTGCCTGTCTGACCTGCTTTCGGGTTCGCTGATCAAAGGCATTTTTGGGGTCCTTGGACCTTCAGTTCTAAATATTGTATATGAAAATTTGCCCTATGCTGTCTCCGTCCGATGTGCGGATTATAATTCATGCATGGACTTGCTCCGTCATATCTTTCAGATTAAATTTTTTACTATGTTCCTGCTTTTGAGCCTTTGCTCGGAAAATGCTGGTCTACTAGTGATCCCAAGAGCCAAGAAGAGATCTGCAGGTCCGTGAGTGTTCTCCATTCGGGCCCCGGTGCTGTGGAACGCTCCGCCCCCTGAGATTTGATCTGCAACCACAGTGGAAGTGTTTATATCTAGGCTAAAAACACACTTCTCTTCTATTGCTTATGGATGACCTATATTTCCTGTTGACGATATCTTTGTATTAATTGTTATTACAACATCCATTGCTGCCTGGCCATCCCGGAAGGGAGATTACCTCATGTGCGGTCCCTTCTCAAGGTTTCTTCATTTTCCTCATGTTGAGGTTTTCGAGTTTTCCCTTGCCCTCATGTAGGTTTTAGATCAGGGGATGGTGGAATAATAGTCTGTAGTTTGCAATAATCTGTGGTCTGTGCAGCCCTTTGAAACTCCTTGTGATTAAGGGCGTCACAAATAAACACGACTTGACTTGACATTTGATAAACATCCTTTTGAATAATTACTATTATATATAATTAGTATTGCGTTTTAAAAGCCATTTTTCACTATTAGGAGATACATACTAATAAACAATGTCTCTTTGAAATGACTACCCCATAACCTGATGTGTCAGATCATTATGGTAATTTCAAATATTGTAACTACATTATTCTGATTAGGTATAACTGCCAGCGCAGCGTATTTCATCGAGCAGGACTGCTAAAATCGGCCACTATGTTTGCTGAAAATGACACAGACCATTGTGCAGGGATCCACTTTCTCTGAACTACTTTTGACGCAAATGCAGGGCTGGAACTGTGCTTATTTTTTAGGCCGGGTTCCTAAACTTTGGGTTCTGTATGCGAAAATATTCCGCCACGATCATTTTTCTTGGTTCGAATATTGCTGCAAGCTGAGCCCAATGCAACACCTTTTGTTGGGCAGGGCCACTGATTTTGCTGAACTAAACTTGAGTGATGTAATTTAGATTTTTTTCCTGAGCTACCAGCGAATAAAAGCCATGTATCTGTTCTATAGCACTGTCTTACATTTTATAGTTGTGGAAGAAAGTCCAGCAAAAAAAAAAAATCACCTAAAATTTTCCCTTAGGCATAGAATATGCTGATTCGGTACTTGGAAAACGATGGATTGACACAACCTTGGGTGCTTATAAAATTTAACATTTGGAGCCATATTATACAGCTATATTTACAAGATATATTAACATTTATATAGCAGGAAGAAGCCTTGCTCAAAATGTGATAAAAGAGAATGTTGTATTTCCTGAATATGCTGATTTTCTATCAGAAAAAAACAATGAATATTTATGTTTTTTCTGCAAATATCACATTTCTTATTTTAAATTACAGTTGTTGTGTTTTATTTCGCATGCTTGTTCTAGAATTGTACGTTCAACCAAATTGATTTCCTTTTGACTAGCTCAAACAATCCAATCATTTGACTGATGATTTTACACGAACTTTCACACAGTATTTTACAAAATTAAAACATTTTATAGTATATATATATATATATATATATATATATATATATATATATATATATATATATATATATATATATATATACTATAACATTTTTCCCATTTAGATATTATGGAGGGGTCTGAAATATTCAGCAAAGGTACATGTCCACTGTGAGAGGGATAAACTAAAAAGAAAAAAAAAACAGAAATCACAATACATGAATTTTTAACACTTTGTTTAATACAACTGCAAATAAATATTTGAACTCCTGCGTATCATCTAGAATTCTGACACTGAATGTTAGTCTGCCCATTGGAAGTCCACCTGCACTATGTATCATCCTGAATAAGACGCACCTGTTTGAGGTCCTTTGCTGCATAAAGACCCCTGTCCACCCCATAGAATCAGTACGACTTTAACTTGTACCATGGCGAAGACCAAAGAGCTGTCCAAAGACACCAGAGACAAAATTGTACACCTCCAAAAGGCTGGAAAGGGCTACGGGGCAATTACCAAGCAGCTTGGTGAAAAAAGGTCCACCGTTGGAGCAATCATTAGAAAATGAAAGAAGCTAAACATGACAGTTAATCTCAATCGGGGTTAAGCCCCATGCAAGATATTGCTGTGTTATTTATAACACTGCAAATCTATGCCCAGTTCAAAACACTAGTTAGGGCCCTCTGGTGGTGGGGGTTATGCCAGACCCCTATATTTTTATACAATGCAGTTAGCAGTTTCTTTATAGGGAGAACAAATATGGCCACACCTGTTTAGTCGGCACTCAAACAAAATAGGCCCACGCTGGGTGATAACCTTGCACGCCCCCATGCAATGAAATTCAGATGATTATTTCATTAGCTGTAATTTGTTCGGGGACATGTCATTTTAGAGGAGAGCAGCCATTGATTGGACAACCCGTGGAGAGGAGGCAGGCCGAACTCTGCAAGTTGGATCAATCCACTCAATTATTGCCGAGATCGGGCTTTGACATTTCTGACACGTTATGCGTGAAAAGTCTTTTGGCGACACATCAATGTGTGCGTGTGTGTCCTACTGCAGACATTGGCCTGGCAGTCCCCAGCTGGCGATGAAGTGGGGGTAAGAGTTCAAAGGTCGAAGCAAAGTTCATTACAGCCGGCTTCCTTGTTCTTCATCATCTCCCCAGACACTAACACCCCACCGTCAATAAACAGATGAGAGATCAGATTAGACATAGTGGCAATCTTGGTTACCGTATTTATTTGCGTTTAAACCCTAATTTTGGATTAACAATCTGTATGAAATCTTGATTCAGATGCGTGCCATACCAAAGTTCTAGAGTCGTGTATGACCATATTTAAACAAGGATTGCTTGGTTGGTAAGTTTTGCTGATCACATCATTGGATGCAATGGGAATCAAACCCAGATCACAGCAATCAAACACTCGATCACTGGGAATGTAGGGATAGAAAAGACACTGGATTTTATTTTGTTCTCACAATATTATCCTCACAGTTGAATAAAGTTATAGTGCAGCATTATGGGAAATAGTTTGTCCAACGTGGTACCCTAAGTAAAGCTAGTGTGATGAAATCCAACAAATGTTCCTATGTTATTTAGATCCTAAGTGGTCTAGGGGTTACAGAGTGGCTTTAGGCATATTATCATTATTATTGTTATTAAATATTTGTTATCATTATTACTATTATAACTAAGAACATTGAAGAAACCCATCCAGACACTGTTTTACTTTAAAAAAAGTAACGGAAGTGCTGTGTAAGGCATATGTTTAAAGAAGCTTTGGCTCCTTTTTACGATTGATTCGAAATATATCAGCGTATTTCCAATTTTAAGGTAAATAATTTCATCAAAAGGTAAAAATCAGAAAAACTTGAAAAATATATATATAAATTATTTAAATTGACCCTGGAGAACTAAAGAACACTTTTCTTTTTGGAAAAAAAAAGTGTTACTCAGTTGTTCTCCAGGCTTAATGTTTGTATGGTATTTGTCTGCATGGGTTAAATAAACTGTAGTGGAAATGGAATCAAGTGTTGTCTTTTTTTTAAACAAATTCACAGTTGAAAAAACCCTACAAGAGATTATATCTTCGTTGAGAAAAAAAGCAAGTATTGAGGAAAAAAACATCCAACATTGTTTTATGATTAAAGAATCACCTGGATTGTGAGCCTCCAAAAAGACCCCCAGCCCTTCAGCTAAGGCACACTTTTTATGCCATGAATTTATTAGTCGGGCCACCTTATTATGTTGGTCATGCTTTTCGTCCCTCCAGATGAGACGCGATACAAGTAAGCGTCCGTGTCACTCAGGTCAGGGTGACACAACACACTTTTCTGTTCAACAACAGGGCCCGGCAGCTTTCACTGGTTTACCCCTGCCGCATCATACAGGTGCCCTTCCCATCCCTTAGAACACGTCTAAACATACCACTTTCCTTTTACAACACCTCTCCACTCATTCCTATCACCAACAGGAGCTCTAGCCTCCACTATATTTAGAACTCTTTCCTATCATCATTGATAATAAAGACAATTCACACAAATATAGCTATATGTACATTTCAATACTACACAACTTGCGATGGATCCACTTCCTGTATACAAAGTTCAGTGATTCACTGCCTTGTTTTGTACCATTGACGGTCCTGTGACGGGGGTCCACAGTGGCATCTCACACACCCTGCGCGAGGCCAACCATTTTCCTGCAGTTTGCAGCCAAATCTCATACTCGCCTCTCCCGCTTCCCGTCTCTTCTTCCGCTACCTCTCCACCATTCCGGGGTTTGTCGGCAGATGGTGTTTTAATAAAGTCCAGTAGGAATAGTACTGTGAGTAAACAATGCAGCACTTGCCAACTCCATAATTGCTGGGCGCTATTACAACCCCTGTGTCTGGCATGGGAGGGCTGAATGGGTTTTAAAAAATAAAAAAGAGAGAGAGATGAAGAGGCCGGAACATTCAGAGGACAAATCAGAAACAGGAAAATGAGTGAACAGGCAAACAAGGGAAAAGCAGAATTTGGGAAAAAAAAGACAGACGGGTTGCAGAGGGGGCGAACTTCATAGAAATATATATACCTAACAGCTGGAGCCAGAAAAGAGCAGCTGGCGAAGGTGCAGGGAGGCCACAGGGAGGGAGGGGAGCGTTCTGGTTGATGGAGACTGGGCTGTACTGGGATGGTCGAGGCCAGTGGGTGCAGTACCGGCCTTACAGCCTTCAGGCAATGGGCTCTCAGCCCAGTCTCTGAGTCCCAGGACCTAGTCTATGTGCTCCACTGCTGACACAATGCCAAAGCAGTCCTCAGTCAAACCCCCAGTCAACGGTCAGACACAGTTTGGGAGAAGAGAACAAGACCGCATTAACAAGTTTTGTTCCAATAGAAAACAAAAATGATTGTGGCCCCTTTAACTCTTCAATAGATGTTAGGGTAATTTAATTTTCGGCCAATTAATTTTTAGAAATGCTACATTTGTATACAGTCCAATGGCTTCTCTCAATACGAGCACCTCTAGACAGAGTCTTTTTAACAAAAATCGTACTCTCTATACGGGGGAATGTCCAAGCTGCGAGCAGTCTCGGAAGGTACCACTAGAAACCATTATAGACCTCTCACTGTTAGCATTAGCTTGTCCCAGATAGCGTATGCGCTTATCATTATGATAACTTTGATTCTGTGCCACTTGTTTATACTCAGCAGCAATGTTTTTACTAACCTAGCATGATGTAACACAACTTAATTTTCAATGGAAATTTAAATCTGTTTGAATGACAATACATTATAACATTCATAAGTCAAACAATATTTGCTGACCACAATTGCACAACATTGAATGCTACCAGAAGATTCCAATTATTATTGTTATTACTACTCATGTTCTGATTCCAGAAGAGGTAAAAAAAGCCTTTTCCAAGACTGTAGGGCTTCAGCAAACCACTGTCAGAGCCTTTATTCTCAAATGGAGAAACCAGGGAACAGTGGCAAATTTTCCCAGCTGTGGTCGACAAACGAAGATTTCACTGATACAACGATGGCTCATCCAGGAGTTTACAAAAGAACCTCAAAAAACATCAAAGGAACTGCAGGCCTCCACTATGAGAAAGACACTGACCAAAAATCCAGTGGAGAGTTCCCAGGCGATTACCATTGCTGTTGCAAAAGAAGACAAAGAGGGATTTCACATCTGCCAACCGTATGTGCACTGATGAGTGAAAAAATAAACTTTTTGGAAGGTGTGCAGCACGTTACATCTGGCGTAAAAATGGGACCACATTTGACACAAAAAAAGACATGATGCCAACAGTTAAGCATGGTGGTGGCAGTGTGGTGGTCTGGGGCTGCTTTGCTGCCTCAGGACCAGGACATTTTGCTGTGGTTGATGGAAAAATCAATTCTGGTGTTACCCAGAAGATCCTGTAGGAGAATGTCCGGCCATCGGTTGGTGCCCTCAAACTCAAGCACTTTTGGATCATGAAGCAGGACAAAAATCTGAAACCCAAAATAAAGGTTCTGAAGTGGCAAAGTAAAAGTCTGGGTTGAAATCAAATTCAGATGCTGTAGTGTGACCTTAAACAGGCAGTTCATGCTAGAAAACCCTCCAATATGGCAGTTTTGCAAAGGATAATTCCTCCAAAACCGTTGGGAAATCTTCATAACCAATTAATGTAACATTTGATTTCCTTGAGTTGTCTCTGTGTGATAATAATATTGGTTTGATGATCTAAAACCTTTTTGAGTGATGGATATTTAATAAACAAAGGAATCAGGAAGGGGTAAAAATGCTTTTCACAGCACTATATTTTTTCAGGACTAAGTTGTTGAATATATGGGTGTCAGGACCAGAACGGAATCAGGTACCAATTGCGTCATGTTTACCACAAGTTTTATTGAAAGAAAGAGGAAGGGCTGCGCCCACGATCCGGTGTTCGCTGGACGCGGGAAGCAAGTCGCTCTCGCACTCGGATTGTGACCCGAATATGGAAGTAGATCTTCCGTAGCAAGCAATGGCGGTTTCAGGGACGGAAAAACAGGTCGGTAGCCGGGACAAGGAGAGCAAATTTGTGGTTGGGATCAAAAACGGGTCATAAGCTGGGACGGGAGAGCAGATGTGGTCGGGATCAAAAACAGGTCGTAAGCCAGGACGGAGCAGACGTGGTCCGGATGAAAACAGGTCGTAGCCGGAGATAAATGGGAGCAAAAATGGGACAGGTGGGAGTCAGGATCAAAAAAGGCTTGCCTTATATCAACAGAGGTTCACAGACGGACTGACAAAAGGAGAGTGACAGGACTGGGCTTAAAAAGGGACAGGGAGCCAATCAGATAGCCAGCAGCGGCTGGCGCCAAAATGAGCGGGCACAGGTGATCCGAATCGGTATTCTTGACAGTGGGGCCATGATTATAATAATTTCTTGACAACATAAACTATTAAGTCATTAGCAAAATAACATTTACAGTACATTTATTTACTGTCCTTCAAAGTCTTATTCTTCAAAGCCTGAGGTTTTTTTTTCCTTGTTCCATTTTTTTTTCTGTATTTATTTAAATATTTTAAGACTGTACCGTGACTAGAAAAATTGTGATAATGGGGGAAAAAAAAACAATTGATCTACTGAATATACATTATTGTTATTACCACTCATGTTCTGATCTGTGCTACAGACTTGCTGAGGTCTCTTCGGAGCAAAAATCCATGACCTGGCGAATGAGGACAAAAATGCAAGGACAGTAACACAACGGTTTTTCCCAACTAAAATTGATGGAGTACCCAGAGCCAAGTAGTTAGTGCCTCTCATCAAGGACAATTAAAGAAAATGACTTGTTTTAAAGCCCAGGTTAAATGACCGGTCTCCTTAACCTTGAGGTTCTCCGTCCACATGAATACTGAATGAGTCCTAACCTTCTGTTCTTGCGCTAATTGAAGCAGAGGGGGCATATTACATATTTGTAATTAGGGCCTGCTGGATAAGGCTTAAGCTCTGAGCCTCATTAGCTTCATCAGAAGAATTCTATCAATTATGCAGGTGAAACTATGGGGATGGTTTGAAGAAAATTCAGCACCGGCTCACTTGGAGTTATTATAACATACCTGTCAACCTAGTACGTTTATTATTCATTTTAAGACGTGTACGACGTACAAGAAAATCTGTACGGAAAACCACAAATTTGTCAATGATAGGTACCATCCAGTATACACCGACTATGACGAATGGCAAATCGATCAGGTCAAACGAGTTCGCCGTGGTAGCATCTATCTCGGTATTGTTTTTTTTCGTTGCAAAGGAAGCGAGCTGTTTGATGCTACTGTGCGCATGCGCCTGCCACCTGGGGATTTCCCACCGTGCATCATTCCGATCACACATGAACAAAGTCTTAAAAAACATCGGATTTCATGTGGTATTTGTTTAGTGAAAGGAAGTCCGTCTCTTCTTAGAGAAGCGGCTTTTTCGGCTCAACTCATCAAAGAGAGCCGTCTCTCAAACGGCTCACTTGATGCATTATATTACGAATCATTACGTTGTATAAAGAAGCTAAGAAAAAAAAGGAAGTATAAAAGGAAAAAAATGAAGAAAGACAGGTTTTCTGTTATCCCTTTAATCACTATATTACCAACAATAATTTAATGCAGAAAATGAATTAATGATTTGAATAAGAAAATTCTACTTAATTATATTTGCATGTATTTTTTCCTTCTTCAGTGATCGTCCAAGCTACTTAATTTTTTACCTTTCTTTATACTGAACCTCATTCATGTCGAGCAACTCAGGATCTCACAACAAAATGTTAATTAACAATATATATGATATAACAAAACACATGTACAATATAACATGTTAAACTACATTAATAAACACGTTTGAAAAAAAATATATGGTGTAAGTTCATTTTGTCTTTTGTAAGGGAAAATATGACAGTTTGTAAGGGCATGGACCCGTGGAGGTTGTTAGGTATGTTATAATTAAAGATTCCTCTTGGACATTGTCACGAATGTAAATCCTTCGAGGGCATGTTTTCGGATGCAGTTTTGGGTGTGCATATAAAACAAAACAAAACAAAGATCGGATGAATGGGACACACCTTAATCCTGTACCGAGAGACGATTCTCAGACAAGTTATATGAAGCTAATCCATACGAAAGCTAACACAAACACGGTGCCCGAGGCCACGGGCCAAATACAACATCAAACGCTCTCCTGACAGGACTGCTGATAAGCACAAACAAGATTTCGTGTCGAAACACAGCATCTCCCCTATGACATCTTGAACTTCTGTCTGACCGACTCTTCTCACATACTTTCAGGCCTTCAGATTTTGCCTACTTCCCCGAGGCATCAAGACAGAGCTAGAAAGAAAGAGTGAGGGAACAGGAACGCACAAAGTGAAATCTGAGCTCCAGGTTCTCACTCCGAGCTTAGGTTTGTGTTCACCAGAAGGACTGTCCGCATGGAAATTGTATACTTATTGTGGCAACCCATGGCGATAGTTTAAAAGGACTCGGAAAGCCTGTCAGAATTCTTGTGGCCTCATCTTTACATCCAATACCAGCGGGTTTGGTTTTACATCATTAATCTTGAGTGATGATCCAATTGAGGTGGCGATAGGGAATTTAGGTATGGTGGAAGTAGGTCAGAGGCCTCAGACCGAAGCCAACACAGCTAATCTTAGGGGATCGCAATGTTCCTTTGCCTCTTGGTCGTCCTCAATCCATGATCAAGCAGAACTGGTGGCCTTATACTTAGAGACTTCCAGTGTCCAATGTAGACATAGAATTGCAGTAGTTCACGAACTGACTATGCCCTTTAAAAACGCTTTTTAGATTAATAATGATGTAGGAACAAGTATGCATTATACTATCTACTGTGTTTACCATTCAGATACAGTAGTATTTAGTGTTGGGAATAACACAGTTCTGAATAATACTGTTACGCATGGGTGGTATTTTCTCAGTAACCGGGTTATTTAACTCATTATTTTTTTGCCGTTACAACGCCGTTACCGTTACTGACGGTCAAAGGTGATGATTCGGCTGCAGATTGAATTTCCCCCTATGTTCTGGTCCGGAGCCTTCACTTTGAAAACGCTGATCTACTTGTGGTCCCAAGAGCCAAGATGAAATCCGCAGGTTCGAAAGCGTTCTCCATTCGGGCCCCGGTGTTGTGAAATGCTCTTCCCCCTGAGATCTGCAACCTCAGTGGAACTGTTTAAGTCTAGGCTTAAACACATCTATATTATATAGCTTATGAATGACCTATATTTCATGGTAGAAATATCTGCGTATTGTTTGTTGATGCAACATCTGTGGCAGCCTGGTCACCCTGGAAGGGGGATTACCTCATGTGCGGTCCCTTCTCAAGGTTTCTTCATTTTCCTCATCTTGAGGTTTTTGAGTTTTTCCTTGCCCTCATGTTGATTTTAGATCAGGGGACAGTGTATTCATAGTCCATGGTTTGTAATAATCTGTGGTCTGTGCAGCCCTTTGAGACGTTTTGTGATTAATGTTTATACAAAAAAACCTGACTTGAGTTTTTTGTAACTTAAAAAGAATATCTTATTTCAACCCGACATCGCTTTGAACCTGACCGGTACCGTAACTAAAAATAATGTGATAATGGGGAAAGAAAAACAAATGGACTCCTGATTGTACAGTGGCTTATTTATAAAATCCATTATTGTTATTACAACTAATGTTATAAAAACTCGTCCTCTTTCTTTAATTTCTACTCTGTCCCCTTGGTTCCTTGCTAGTTTGTTGTCTTCCTCCTCATGTGGCAAGCACCCTTGTTCTTCCACTAAATCTCTGCCTACCGTTCTGGACCACAAATGCTGCCAAATTCATTGATTATTCAAATATGTATCAGTTGCCCTGCCTTTGATATCTTTTAGCCGTCAATACAAAACCAATTCTGACAGTGTAAGTCTTGAATTAGAGCTATACAACACATTTTTTCTGTTCAATTATTCCATTCCAGGTATTCATGGTCCATGATATTCATGCAAAACCATTTAGATACATTTCTTAAATACGACAATAATATCGTGCTGAAATGTTTCAGTGCATAGGACGCATTTTAAATGCTACTGCACATTTAGTTAAAGTTGATCATAGAGTGTAAGTCCAAAAACACTCCATCCTTGTCGAAGAACGCCGAGAAAATATGAAGCGGTACGCAACTATTAAATATATTGCCTTTTTACACCTCATCTATCATGAGCGCAATTTCACGGGGCACCTTTTTAAAAATTAATTTCATTCTTTGACCTGCTAGGAGCGGAAGAACTAACATGGGTAGGCTATGAGTGAAATTGTGACTTCATGGATCACTATTTCAATTACCCCGGAATACCACATTTCACGTGAATGTGTGTTTAGGTGAGAATGAGATGAAAAGTGTGCATTAAATTTATTTACTGGGACAAGTGGCGTGGAAAGGGAAATCTAATGAGCTACACCCTGGACAGAAACAGCGCTCCTGAATGGGCTGAAGGTATCACATAATTATAGTTGAATGTGTGAAGTCTTTGGTTTCTCATGGAGGCATTTTCCAATCTACGTTTTTTAGCCCGATACTGACATCTACCCTCTGGGTGGGCATCACTACCAACACCCTTACAAATAAAAAAAAAAAATAGAGATTTTTTTTTAAAAACATATTTAACTGGCCCTGGTGCTGTGGAGTGCTCTTCCCTCTAAGATTTGATCTGCAACCTCAGTGGAAATGTTTAAATCTAAGCTTAAAACACACTTCTATTCTATAGCATATGAATAACATATATTTTATGTTTACAATATCTGTGTATTATTCCCCCTCATGTAGGTTTTAGATCAGGGGATGGTCTAATAATGGTCTGCGGTTTGCAATAATATGTGATCTGTGCAGCCCTTTGAGACTCTTGGTGATTAAGGGCTATACAAATAAACATGACTTAACATGACTTAATATTGCAATGAATAAATGGAAAATTATTATTCATCTAATTTCTATCTACTGAACAGCCACTAAAGGGGAGGCCATACTGGTATCGGCTACCATTAAGAGTTAAAACAGGTTGGTATCGAAATGGTGTGGTTACTCCCCAAGCTAGAATAAAATAAACATTTCACTTGTGATTCTGCACTGAGGTTTTTGATACTCTGTTGGTATCTCTCTTTTCCACTCACTCACTCGACCTTACCTTGTTTGGCCACTCACTTCAGGGTTATATTTGTCTCCTAGAACTGTTGTCACTTATCTTAATTTCCCCATGTTTTTCTTCCTATAAAAACTCGTCCTCTTCCCTTAATTTCTACTCCGTCCCCTTGGTTCTTTGCTAGTTTGTTGTCTTCCTCCTCATGTCGCAAGCACCCTTGTCCTAGCCCCTTGTTCTTCTAGTGCATCGAGCCTTCCGTTCTGGACCACAAATGTCGCCTAATAAACTTTGGGACCAGCTATGGGTTCCAAAGACCGGTTGAGCAAAATATACCGTTAAAATATGTTAAGCCTTTAGATTTTTTCTACGAGAGAGAATGCACTAAACTAAAAAAAAAAAAAAAGAAAAAAAAAGAACGTCTTCTTTAATTTAAAGAATGTTGCAGATGTAACACAAAAATAAATTGTTTAAAAATCATGCATTGTGATTTCTGGATTTTTCTTTTTAGTTTATCTCTCTCAGAGTGGACATGCACCTACAATGAAAATTTCAGACCCTTCCATGATTTCTAAGTAGGAGAAATGACTAAATAGCATGGTGTTCAAATACTTATTTTCTTCATTGTGTCATGATTACTGACTCGGGGCACCTGTGGCTGCCCCGGTGGCGCCAAAAGCCCTGGTCGCTGATTGGCTCCTTGGCACTTTTTAAACCCCCCGACTCCCTGTTACCGGCGTCCGATCGTTGCGAACCTTCAGCTCCAGCTAAGGCAAACCTTCCGAACTTGACTCCCTGTTTTTGACTCCCATACGATTCCCATTTTTCGACCCGTTTCTGAACCTGACTACACCTGTTCTGCCCGCCGCCTGCCGACAACCTCTATTACGAACTTGACATCGCCCCTGATCTCCAGCCCTGGTCAAACGACTTGCCATTACCGCCTGTCTTCTTCCGACACGTAAGTGTCACTCCCGCCTTGCTCGCTCGCTCCCGCTCTCCGCCAGTCTTCGGATCAAGCAATCAAGCAAGCCTTACTCTCAGACTGGGAGGTCGCTGGTTCAAGCCTCGGCCGAGTCATACCTAAGACTTACAACATTGGTACTCATTGCCTCCCTGCTTGGCGCTCGGCATTAAGGGTTGGAATTGGGGGGTTTGGTCACCTAATGACTTCCAACACAGCAGTTGGGTCTAAAATGGCGGCGCCCTGTTTGGCTGCGGCTGCATCGGCTCGCTACAGTTTAACTGTGCGGGTCAGGTGTATCGACATTTCGTTCTGTGTGCATTGTTACAAAGAATGACAATAAAAGTAAATCCTTCTTCTATTCTTCTTCTATTCAATTGGGTTCCCGTCTCCGTTCCTGGTCCCTGACACATTGTATATACAGTATGCAGAATATCTCCATAAGGAGGAATTCAGCGTTCTTGAAACGGCTTGACTGTAACTGTATCCAGTTCTACTTAAATATAAAGACACCCCCCTTCTATGCCATTGCCGGCTGATTTGAGGAAACGAGTCACAGTTGGGCGTTACAATACATTCTAACTCATGATCTGCTTTTAATAAGTAGCATATTAAGGTGTTGTAACCATAGTTGAGTTACAACATTTTCTTGACAACAGTTTAAAGTACTCATTGCTGAGAAAATTATTGTGTTCCTCTTTCAACTCATAATCACAGATGCAAAAAGCAAGATAAGGAGTTCGCCTCTTTAATACGATCCAGCCCCACCATTTATTATTTAAGCCCGGTGGTCTCCCCCATATTTCCACCACAGACACTGCAGAGTAACTAGAAGACAGATATGGCAGCACAGCATTGATCCCTTCAAACATGACACTGACTGGAATAACAAACATTGACATTTGCATTTGTTCCATCGTGGTGAAGATCCCGGAATTCCCTGCCAATGGCCGTACGGATGACACTAATACCTTCTAATCAAAGGAAATGGTTATGCCTCCATAACATCACATTCCCATTTTGTCTTCTTTTCCGACTTCTCGCTCCTTTCAGTCAAATGCAAATCGGTTCTGGGTTTATTTTCTGCCCTCAAAGCTCTGTATGTTTGTTGTTGTTTGATTTGTGGTAGAAATATAAATCTGGCTGGTAAAATCATATCCACATGCTACTCACCATCTAATGATAAAAAAGAACGAATGACGGGATGTTTCCATAGCGTCGTGTTCCAATTTGAGGATATATATAACAACTGAAGGCTGTATTATGTGTTGTTTGCGGAAGAAACGGCTACAGGAACTAGGTTTTGGTCGTGAACGAATGGAGCCACTTCCCCATTAAAGAGCCGGTTCGCTTTATCTCTTGTGATTGACTGATTGCATTTTTTTAGAGATTCTGTGTTGTAATCTTTAAACCTGGTATCCGGATGCCTAGCATTAACATGTATTCAAAAAGCAGCAGCAAGATTTTTGACTAGTGTGATCATACCCGATGTGACTTTAAGGTTGTGTCCCGACGGATCACCACCTTATCGTGGTGGGGCACTTTGCGCGTCTCCATGACCCCTAGAGCTATGTCGGCGGGAGTCTCGTACTCCTGGTAGGGTTACCCAAGCCGAACAGGTCGAAGGGTAGAGTCCAGACTAAGAGTGATCCCAAAAGGTGGTGGCGGCATTCTTTGAGGCGGTTTCCTACAGACCTGCATCCCGTTAGCCGCCTGCAGTTGTAGAAAGATGCCGGTCGTCTAGGGTCTCCCTTGCCACTGGAACCATCTTCTTTACAATCAAGATAGTGGCGTTGGGGAAAGCGCACTCCTTACGCCACTTTAAAAACCATCATTGCGCAGGTATCCTCTTTTACCTGAGTCTCCGACCACAATCCAGGATCGGACTGTTCAAACATCAGCAGACTCACAAATAAAAGAAGATGGTCATCATCGAATCGATGGACAACCCCAACGTGACTTTAAGGTTCTGTAGTTAACATAAACGAGTTAGCGTGGATATCTCTCTGATTTGATTTCCCCCTAGGTTTCTGTTCGGAGCCTCCGCTTGGAAAAGGCTGGTATACTAATGGCTCCAAGAGCCAAGAAGAATTCCGTAGACTCAAGAGCATTTTCCATTCGGGACCCAGTGCTGTAGAATGCTAGGGCCCAGGAAATAAGATCTGCTACCTTAGTGGAAGTTATTTAAATTTATGTTTAAGACACACTTATATTGTAGAGCTTTTGAAAAGCGCTATATAAATTCAGACCATTTACCATTTACCCTGCCGACCTCATACTTTTCTTGTCTTTTTCCATCCTGATTAAAGGAACTCCCAAAAAATATATGTTTTTTCTTTTAATTTTTTCCTGCTCTTTTTTCTTTTTCTGTTGATTTGTCCACTCTTTTTTTGTTTTTGTTTTGCTTTTCACATCTTTTTTTCTTGATTTCCTTTTTCCCCCCTCTTGCCTTTTTATTTATTTTTTTTCTAGCTTTTTACTTATTTTTCTTGTTTTTTTCTTACTTCTTCTCTCTTGAAAATAGGAGTAAGAGTACAATATTTCTCTTTTCCTGCCTTTTTCCCTTTTTTAAATTTTCTTCCCTTCAGTTTTTTTTGTCTTACATTTATTTTTTTCAGCTTTTTACTTCTCTTTTCTTGCTTTTCTTTTTTTCTCTCTATTTTCCTATTCGGGATTTGATATCTTCCTCTTTCAATTATTTCTTATATCTTTTTACTTTTTCCTTGTTATATTTTTTACATTTTTTTCTCTCATTTTTTTTTATTTTTACTTAATCATTCTTATTTTTTTATTTTCTCTCATTTTTATTTTCATTTTCCACTTTTTTTTATTTTTGTGTTTTTCTTATTTCTTTTTTTGCCACTTCTATGTCACTTTGTGCACAAAGTAACTTGATATTTGTTAATATACGGATTAAAGCAACTCCAACAATCTAAAGAACAGTTCGGGAGCCGACTGCTTTTAGTTAGCTGAACCCAAAGAGCCGCTTCTCTTAAAAGAGTCCGCAATTCCCATCACTAAAAGGCTAAAAGTGTAATTATCAAAGTAAAGTGCTGAATTTTTTCGGTTATAGTGAGTCTTTTGCTCTTTTATGCAAAAAATAAAATAAAACAATAAATTATTGGCGACACGGTCTAAAAATGTTTATTGGTTTAATAAAGCCACCGCTTGAGATTTATCTCCTCTTCTATCTCAGACAAAAGTTCCTGATAATGGTTCCCAGGGTCCTTTTTATGTCAGGTTGTGGTTGACATGGCGCGTAAGGATAGGGATGCATCATCTCCTATCCTTCACTGAGTGACTTGTCTTCCTTTTTCTTCTTTAATGCTGGCCAAGACTGTTCACCCTGAGGAAAGAGCTATCTACGTTTTCACCTCTTCTTAAAGAAAAAGGAAGGGGGGTCAATCGTTTGAAAGATTATACGCTAAGTCGACATATTTTGCATGATATATGTGATTGACATCTGAAATTATAGCTTCGCTGTAGAATCCTTGTCTCCTGTTCACGTTTTTTTTACTCTTTACCGTCTACCCTGTTAAATGCAATTATGAGGTGCATGTGAGTGGGTGGTGAAGTACCCAATGCATGAAATAGTTGGCTTTAGCATGAATGGGTATGACACTACTAGCTCCCCTAGGTGTCAGGACCAGAACAGAAACAGGACCCACTCGCATAATGTTTCTCACAAGTTTTATTAGAAGAAAGGGAGGGGGTTGCGCCCACGATCCGGGGATTGCAGGTCGCTCTGAACGCGGAAGTGGGACTTCCGTGGCGAGCGATGGCGGTTTCGGGAACGGAAAAAAAACGGGTCAGTAGCCGGGATAGAAGAGCAAAAACGTGGTCGGGATCGGAAACAAGTTGAAAGCCAGGAGAGCAGAGTGGGCGTAATCTAGATAAAAAACGGATAGTTATTCGGGACGGGAGAGCAGACGTGGTCGAGATCAAAACATGTCGTAATTCGGGACGGGAGAGCAGATGCTGTCAAGATCAAAACAGATCGTAGCGGGAGACAAACAGGAGCAAAAAACGGGAGAGGCAAAAAAGGGCTTGCCGAGTAAAAACAGAGATTCGCAGATGGACCGACCAAAGGGGACTGACAGGACAGAGTTTAAATACTGACAGGGAGCCAGAATGTCACCAAGCTGCAGCTGGCGCCACACGGGCGGGGCCAATTGGGCGCCATGGTAACCGTGACACTATCTTATCAACAAGACACAGCAACTATTTCTCAGAGTAGAGTATCGGTTCCCCTTGTCTTCCTATCGATCCTTTGCACGTCCTGTTGCCTTCTCTGGTAGAATGAGAACCATGACGGACGGCGAGTTGCACTTGAGCGCACGGCAGTTGAATAGGCTGTTGAGTTGAAGCAAATACCAATGACGACGACAGAAGAATGTAACCATTAGTTCTTACTATGTTGATTTGAGAGAAAGAAAAGAAGAAAACAAAGCAAAAGGATTGAAAGCGAGAGTGAGAGAAAAAAAAAAGAAAGCATGATAGAAATAAGCGAGAGAAGGAACAAAAGGAAAGGAAGTCAAAATAGAGAGTATGAGAGAAAATAGAGAAAATGAGCATGATAGAAATAAGAGAGAGAGGGAAAGAGAGAAAGGAAAGAGAGAAAAAGAGAAAATGAAAAAAAGTAAGACAGAGAAAAAAATAGAAAAAGTGGGAGAGGAAAAAAAAGAGCGAGAGAAAAAAAAAAAAAACAGGCTCCCCATCGATACGGAGCTGGCTTTTCATCGTACACTACGAAGAGCCGGCTTATAAGCCCGTTTGTGATTTTTATCCCTTATGATGAAAACAGAAGACGCCAATGTTAGCAGTCAAAAACAGGGACAACACCGTTTCAGCAGCCACTTTTTACATAGTATGTTTGATGTTTTTACGAGCAATTTTATGTTAAGTCGGTACGACTCAAGTCAAAGACACTCAATATAATACGTTAGCTGATGCTAACTAACTACGCTAAGTCCTTACTGTTGCCATTTCTTACTAGGTAAACGGGCTGCTTTTACTCTGATTAACCAAGGATTCAAAACAGTAATCATCGTAATATCACATATAATGAAAACTGTTATGTGCTCTACCATAGAGCTTATTACGTCAAAATGAACTGCCGGATTACCAATAGATAATATGAGGATGAACATTCATAAGAGAAACCAATTTCACCGAAATAAACATTTTCAACATGCACAAAGGTGATTACTATACTGAAGCAAATCTCCGTGCTTTCCTGTTTTATTACATTTAGATTCTAAGTTGTTTCAGTAAATTTTGCAGGATGGGAACACCAGAGGGGGCATTTGCCGCCAAAACGAAGCACGGTAACACGCACCAGCTCCAAAGAACTGGTAAGCAACCAGACTTTAAGATCAGCACTGGTGTATGGGGATACTCCATCTTCAATATAGTGGTACAGATGGTGTGGACCAAAGTCAGACAGACTGGACAATATGTTTGCAATGTGAATATGTCAGGAAGAAGACTGTATGACTCGGTAGATAGCATTGCTAGCGTTATCTTTAGTTTCCCCAACTAGCGCTTTTTGTGCGTAGTGACAAATTGAGCCACCTCATCCGACAGCTGCGCAATATTGGATTGACTAGCCATTGCCAATGGTGTTGAAAAGTATCACGTTTTTTGTTGTTGTTGTCTTATGTTTATTGGCCTAGTCCAGTGTTTACTACCATTTACTACCATCCGTCATGATATCGTCACTTGGTTAGGTCCCCTGTGTGTTAAGTGTCGCCTTGGAGGGATTCTCATTCTTTTTAGTGTTGACCTTGAGTTCTGCTTTTCTTCCTATCATGTTTTATCGACAAAAAATACTTCCGTGTATTGCGTCAATATTAACAATGTATGATGGCATTGGCTTAACCAAGCTAAGTCACATTTATTTGTGTAGCCCTTAATCATAAAATGTCTCAAAGGACTGACGAGGTTACAATGACAACATCCCCTGATCTTAAACCAACATGCAGGCAAGGAATAACTCAAAAACCTCGGTATGAGGAAAAAAGGAACCTTAAGAAGGGGCCTCACAAGTGGTAATCCCCCTTCCAGGATGAGATATTTGGATTTTATGCCGGTTGAAAATTGAAATATTCCTAACAGAGCAATAACAAGGCAGCACGGCGGATGGGTGGTTAGCGCGGCTCCACGGTGCAGAGGTTCAGGGTTCCAGTCCAGCTACCACAGCCTCCCCGTGTGGAGTTTGTAGGTTCTCATTGTGCCTGCGTGGGTTTGCATGTCAGTTGTAATTGGCCGGTTCAAATCGTCCCTAGGTGTGAATGAGTGAGCGAGTTGTATGTCCTTGTGTGCCCTGCGACCGGCTGGGTGGTCCCCTGCCCACTTGCCTGAAGATGGCAAGGATGGGCTCCAGCGCCAGTGTTCATTTTACCTCTAAAATGTGATGGGTCCCGGGGAATCGCATGCTCAAAAATCTATGGGTCCCAACAGAGATCTATGGGTCCCCAAAATTGAGTGTTATTGAGGTTGAAATTGTAAATTGGCGACAAATATATAATATAAATCTATATGTTCATTTAGTTTTAATCATCACAGTTTATTGGTAATACAAAGCAAGTTATCACTTCAGATTTTTCAGTTCATATATTCTTCGTGTTTCGTTGTCCGGCCACAGTTGTAATGCCTTCTCAAAGTCCAATCCATTATCATCCTCCTCATAGCGTAACCAGGAATATAATCTAGTCCATTTTGACAGAAAAGTCCTTTTCTTGCTCGGAGTATTCTTTTGTTTATTATCTTTTGTCGTTTCTTTGTTTCGACTTCTTACTGACACTGAAGAAATGACCAATTTGGTGTTGATTTGCACCTAATACGAACTGTTTTTCCGGAGGCATACTTCTCTTTCACTCGACCACAAACACCACAAAGATGACGTAATCTCGAAGCAACGAGATCTTGTTTGCAGAGATCGGCGTGCTGTCAGGGGGAACCAGAACAGAGCAGGAGACCCCAGAGCGTTCGTTACAAGTCTTTTATTTGGGGAAGCGTAAGGGTTAGCGGGAGACGCGATGACCGTCGAACGTCAGCAGCAGCAACGCCGTGAAGACCACTTCGGAAGACGTAGCCAATCGTAGCGTGGGACGGAAGCAAGTCGAGTTTACCGGGACTGAAGAGAAGTTCGTAGCGTGGGACGGAAGTAGGTCGGATCGGAGGCAGGCAGAATCAGGTAAACAAGTCAAAAAGACACAGAAAATCAGGCGAGTCAAACGGGGTAAAAAGTAATCCTCAGACGAAGAGGTCTCGGCGTAGCATGCTTAAAAAGGGAACATAAACCAATCAGGAAGCGCATTCCAGCGCGTCAGATGATTACCCCAGGTGGCTCCACTTGGGTAATCATGACACGTGCAGACGAAAACTCAAACTGCGAGACCCAAACAACAATGGCGTATCTGCCTGACGAAAAGTTTGGAGTGCAGTAAATCTAAAAAAGTAATCGGGTAATAATGACAATTTTGTGTTGATACTATGCGTCCCCAGCGAAAATGATCCTACTGAGGATAGCCGCTGCAGATAATGGAGAGCAATAACATATATTGCTTTATTAATTTGATCTCATTGTTATATATTTGTTAGCTTATTGCTGGGTTCAATTAGGTCCACTAGACTTTATGTGTAAATCCAATTTTTTTACCATTCAGTTTGGCCCCTGGCTTGTAGTTTACTTTAATCTGTCTATTGAGTTTGAGGACCCCATTTTTGATTTCACGTGGGTTTTCCTTTATGAAAAGTTCAATTCTCCTTTGATGTTGAAACTGCTATTAATGGTGACTAATAACAAACTTCCCCATTTGAATAACAAAACCAGACTTTTGACACAAAACGCCTTCATTCAGATTTGCATTTATAAGCGATCATACACGGGGGGCATTTGCCATCAAAATGGAACGTACCAACTTTAGCTGAGTAAACTTTTCCACACACACAGTAAGAGGAAGTGAAAGGAATGGCGTTGACGTTAAAAGCAAATGAGATAAGGTGCAACAAGGCAATCGGTAATTTGGACGCGGAACCGCCAGGGGAGCCTTCAGTCATTCTGACACTTTATAAGGGAATCTTTGTTTCGCTAATCCGCGTCGGGGTTGAAGGCTGTCATGGCGGTACCGGAGAAAAAGCCTGGATCTTCCCGACAAATCTTCCCGTTTGTAGCGTGCCGGCCCGGGCGATAAGAAGGTGACACTGTCACAAACGCACACACCCTTTTATCCCAATAGCCTGGGAGGCGTGCATGGGCGTTCGGCATCATGCTAATTTTCATTGTTGTGATAAAAATAAACAGGTCTGGGGAGCCCGATCCCGAGGCCCCGGGGTCATGGCGCGCTCCCCTGACAAGGGCGGGGGTTTGAAGGGGTAGGGGGTGGTGGTGACGGGTTGTTTGGGCGCGAAACGGCTCGGTGGGCTGGCTCTTTGGAGTGAACGCCGATGGTTGGCTCAGTATTGATAGGGAGCCCGTTTTGTTTTTTGTCTATCTCGCTCTTTTTCTCTCCCGCTTTGTCCCTTTCTCTCTTTCTCTCTCCCCCTCTCTCTCTCTCTCTCTCTCTCTCTCTTTCGCCCTCTCCCTCTCTTTCGCTCTCTCTTGCTCTTTCTCATTTTCTCTTCCTCTCATTTTATTTTCTCTCTCTCTCCTTCCCTCTCTTATTTCTATAATGGCCAGTTTCTCTCTTTTTCTCTCATTCTCTCATTATTTCAATCTTTCTGTCTTGTTTTTGTTTTCCTTTTTTTCTCTTTCTTTCTCTCTCAATCTCCTTACTCTCTACTTTTGTATTTCTCTCTTTTATGCTTTCCAATCGTTCTATATTTCTCTTTGTGTTTCCATCTCTCTTCCTTGTATTCTCTCTTTTTACCTATCATTTTAAATTTGTCTTTATTTTTGTCTTTTTTTCTTTTTCTCTTTATTTTCAATTTATATTCCTTGTTTCTGTCTCATTAACTCTTTCTCTTCCTCTTTATTTCTCACTTTCTCTTTCCCTCTCCTATTTTGTCTTATTCTCTCTCACTTTTTTATTTCCTTGTTTTTGTTTACTTTTTCTCTTTCATTCTTACTCTTCTTACTCTTTCTGCTATTTTCTTTCTCCCTTTTACTCTTTCTCTCTTTTTTCCATTTCTTTTTTTCTCTCTTTTTATGTCTTTATTTCTCTTTCCGTCACCCTCTCTCTTCCTAGTATTATCTATTTTTATCGATCATTTTCTTTTTCTCTTTGACTGTTTTTTCTCGCTCATTGTATTTTTCTCTTATCTTTTTTCCCTCTTGCTTTTTTATCTATCTCCTTAAATTTCTTGTTCTCTTTTGATCATTCATTGTCTCTCTCCCTCTCTTTTTCGTTTTCTTTTTTTCTTCATCTTCGAAATAGAATAGAATAGAATTTATTTTTTCATCGTAACAAGCAAAATGCACAATAAAATTGAAAAGTTTCATCCTGATGGTGCAAGAGCATTTACAAGATAAAATGCCACATTTTAAGGTAAGGATAATAGTATTAAAATAATACACGTTTTCTCTCTCTTTGTCTCTCAAAGTTTACTGTATATTGATACAATAGTCTAGTATAATATAGTAGTTTTATACATCTTCAAACTAAAATTTTGGGTGCATTACGTTTCATTATTATTGCTAGTATATAATTTTGAGGCAAAAAATAACCGTTTGGGAGCCAAAAGAGCCACTTCTCTAAAAAAAAGTCGGAATTCCCATGACTATGGAAGAGGGGGGGTTGGTTTAGGATTCGAGCCTCAGACTGAATTACCTTGATGCGCGGCGACAGCTTCACATCACTGTCATCGGGCTGCGGTGATAACTTGGACTAGGCCGCCCGCGATGGATGCTTGTTGACAGTACGTTGCGTTCAAGGGCACATTGAAATGAGCGCCGGGCGGGGGGCGCAATGCTTACCCATGTGTGCCCTAATTGTTATCTGGTGGCCGAACGAACGTAGAATACGCTTTGACATTATACGTGGATCCGTCGTCTGGAGGTGTTTGGTGCGGCGGCATGTCACATCATTAACCTTGATGGAATTAAAATAGCGGCCGGATAAAGGTTGTTTATTAAAGAGACAGTGTGTAATATTTCATGGCTAGATGGTGCTGTGTTGTGTAATAAGCAGAGCAATACGAATATCCATGTTATCGATACGGATCGTGGATTGGGTTGATGCTATCGTCCCGGGCAATAATCCCTGGAACCTTCCAAGGATCACTAAATCATTAGCAAACATGTCCAAAACTTGAATAAAATACTATTTTGCTGAGTTGGCAGCATTGCTAAATTATTATTCACATTTTAATGAATTGACTAACGTACAGGGTTGGGTAGGGTTACTTTAACCGGATTACTTTCAATTACTTTTGGATTACTCCAATACCAAATATGCTAATAGAAGACAAAATAAACTAAATATGAATACAATTGCTAAATTTTGTGCAGGCTTGGGGAGTAACGGAATACATGGAACGGCAAAAATGATGTTGGCAAGCTGTTTGGATTTATTTTCATTTTGTTTCTGTCGCATTTTATGTTAGTTTACCCGGAGATCAAAGAGATCAAAGCCAGGAGAGAAAGCTTACCACGTGTTGTGAGTCATAATTATATTCATATTTAGTTTATTTTGTCTTTTATTAGCATATTTGATATTGGAGTAATCCAAAAGTAATTGAAAGTAATCAAGTTAAAGTAACCTTACCCAACTCTGCTAACGTACTACTGGAAATGTCAGTTATTTTAAACTGTTTTCAAAAACGATATTTTGTTTCGTACTACTCACATTTTGTGGCGGTTATTTAGTCGGTTGCGCAATACAGAACTGTATGAAATCCCTTTTTTTTAATTGGCTAAAACAATTATTTCAATGCAGCAATCAAAGAGACCCCCCAAACTGTCTTTTTCCTTTTTTTTCTGATGTTTTCTTTTCTTGGTGTTCCGCAGGGTTGAGTACTTGGCCCCCTTCTTTTCAGCATTTACATGCTTCCATTAGGTGATATTATTTGAAAGTATAATATCAGTTTCAATTGCTATGCAGATGACACTCAACTATATCTTCCGATGGAGGAATCTGCCACACTAAACTGTGGAAATTTGGAGGCTTGCCTCACTGAGATAAAAGAGTGGATGTCACTCAATTTCTTGCGTCTTAACTCTGAGAAGACCGAAATGTTAGTCATTGGTCCATCTAAATGCCGCGACTTATTCTCAAAAACTGCTGTGAACATTGACAAAAGTCACATCACACAGAGTGACTCACTTGACCCCAATCTGTCCTTTCAAACACACGTTAAGAATAATACTAGAACAGCTTATTTCCATCTTCACAACATTGCTAAAACCTATGGTGTCTCAATCGGATGCGGAGATTATAATTCATGCGTTTGTTACCTCCTGTCTCGATTACTGTAATGCACTACTCTCTGGTCTCCCGAAGTCCAAAATCAAGAGCCTTCAGCTGGTACAAAATGCTGCTATAAAGCTTTTAACTAAGACAAGAAACTTTGATTACATTACCCCGATTTTAGCTAACCTGCATTCGCTCCCTGTTGGCTTAAGATGTGATTTTAAGGTTCTGTTGGTAGTATACAAAATCATTCGTGGATTTGCTCCCTCATATCTTTCAGATTTAGTTGTTCCTGTATGAGCCTTTGCTCTGAAAATGCTGGTCTGCTCTTGATCCCAAGAGTCAAGAAGAAATCCACAGGTTCAAGAGCGTTCTCCATTCAGGCCCCGGTGCTGTGGAATGCTCTTCCCCCTGAGATTCGATCTGCAACCTCAGTGGATATGTTTAATTACAAGCTTAAAACCCACTTCTATTCTATAGCATATGAAAAACCTATATTTTATGTTGACAATATCTGTGTATGATTTCTTATTGGAACATCCCTCGCAGCTTGGTAATTCTGGAAGGGGGATTACCTCATGTGCAGTCCCTTCTCAAGGTTTTTTCATTTTTCTCATGTTGAGGTTTTTGAGTTTTTCCTTGCCCTCGTGTAGGTTTTAGATCAGAGAATCGTGTAACAATAGTCTGTTGTTTGCAATAATCTGTGGTCTGTGCAGCCCTTTGAGAATCTTTACGATTAAGGGCTATACAAATAAACATGACTTGACCTTGACACAAAAAAACACTCCTAGAAGCCTAAAGTACAACTGCATACATTTTCAAAAAAATGGATTGGGCCGTTTCCGATTCTATAAGCTACATACGAACACACACATGCAGGCAAATCGGTATGTATATATAAATTTAGATTTGATCACCAGATGTTACTGTAGTGTGTAGTGCACTTGGAAAGTGCTACAAAGCACGAGGAAGAGCGCAGACAAAGGAGATGCCTGAGAGGGAAAGCTTTGTCGTTGATGTCATGGATTTTTTGGGACAATTTTAAATACTACCTGTTTTCTATTTTTTTTATTGATGCTCATTATTTTATATGTATTGTTTTCTATTGCATTGTGGTCATCCCACAAAGGGGATTACTACTTATGTGGCCCCTTCTCAAAGTTTCTTATTCTTTTCATGTTGAAGTTTTGAGTTTGTCCTTACCTGCATATCGGTTTCAGATCAGGGGATGGTGTCATCATGGCCTGTGCTGTCCTTTGAGACATTTTGCTTCATACAATGAATGCGACTTGACTTGAGACGCAAAATGACCGAAACCCAAACATTTTTTCTTCACATTTTAATTTTGCTTCAAATATCAAAACAGTGATCCTCAAATGGGATTGTGTTATTTAGTTTATTTAACTCGAAATCGGGTTGTTTTGCGCAAAAAGGGGTTTCATTTTGTTAAAAAATGAAATCTTTGGGATGTCTGTTTTATCCCAAAAAGTTTTGCTTAAGGCGAGCTTCATGTTATGTAATATAAATACAAGTTTCTGGACCCATGAGTGTTTTAAAAAATGCATGTATTCGATGGGTTATCTAGTTTTGCTTATTAAATAACTCACTACTGCTTTATTGTAATGAATGACGTTGTTTTTGTACTAGGGGGCGCTAAATGTGCCTTTAGAGATGCTTTTGATTGTAAACGCTGCCTGGGATTGAAGGGAATTTTAATATAAAGGACGGTTTTCACAGGTGAGGTGCCACCGAGGAGCACTAGATGGTGCTTGAAGCCAACTCACACACACACTAGCACACAGATGCATTCAAACCCTTTACCAATAGAACCCTAATAATAAACAAATAACATAAATAACAATTGAATAATAGTAATAAAACAAGAGACCAAATTATAGTCCCTCTCACAGTTCATAAAATCTCCCGTGGGTCTTTTATTTATATATAGACACTTGATTTTTTTTTGTGTATTAAAAAAAAAAAAAAAAAAACTTTCAAATACGTTCAAAAATAAATTATGTAATGACACAGGTCATAAAGCATTGGTGAGAGAACGTTTTAAATGGCGGGTCACATTGGGTTTAAAAATGTAGTACTTTTATATTATATTTTTATAACTTTTTGTATAGATTTGTTTTATCAAATTGGTTTTGGAACACTCATCATTAAAGCAAAATAATACTGGTTAAAGCACTTCATTTTAAATCGTGTTTTGTAGTATTTCTGTTTTTTCCATTACCGCCATAGTGTTACTGAAGTAGTATTTATGTGTTATCTGTGTAGTCGTTTTCAGTATTTCTGCAGTATTAATGTCGTTGTATTTTTGTAGTGTGTTTGTAGCACTTTTGGAGTAGGATTTAAGTAGTATTACTGTAATACTGTAGTCTTTATGTCAAATTTGTGTTATGTTTTTAGTATTTCTGACGTATTTTTGTAATATTATTATAGTTGTATTTTTTCGTATATTGTGCCATAAGGTTTTTGTTGTATCTTAATAGTGATTTTGTAGTATGTTTGTGGTACTTTTAAAGTATGACTTTGGATTTATTTTGGTAGTATTTTTGTTGTATTATTTTTTGTACTAGGATATCTGTTTAATAGTAGTACTGTCATAGTATTTCTGTGTTTTTTCAGTAGTATATATATATATATATATATATATATATATATATATATATATATATATATAAATATATATATATATACATATATATATATATATATATATATATATATATATATATATATATATATATATATATATATATATATATATATATATATATATATATATATATATATATATATATATATATATATATACATATATATTATTATTTTTTTTTTAACGCAAAGTGATACAGTGTATTACATCCCTGTTTTTAAGCGCTAAATATGATATTCAGTTTTATAGTAACGTTGCAGTAATGTTGTACTTATCTGCTTTGGTATTTTTGTAGTATTTTTGTAGTAAGGTGTCTGTATTATATTTCTACTGTCATAGTATTTGTGTAATATTTTGTGTTTTTTTTTCAGAATTACCCACAAAAATTATACTGTATGCATTATTTGATCCTTGTTTTTAAGCGATATTTAGTTTTGCAGTGATGTTTTAGTATTTTTGTACTAAGTCAGTTGTAGTATGTGGAGGTTTTTGTAGTAGGATGTCTTTATAATATTATTACTGTCATAGTGTTTGTATAGTATTAGGGTAGAATTTTTTTTTTCTTTTCAGAATTAACGCAGATACAGTATATTTGATCCCTGTTTTTAAGCGATACATTTGATATTTAGTTTCGTAGTAATGCTGTAGTATTTTTGTACTAATTCAGTTGTAGTAGTTTGTAGTACACACGCAAAGGGGCAATGGGGACAAAGCTGGCATTGAAAAAACACACCCAATTTGTTTTGTTAGTAGTACTTTATTTACTAACATATGTATTATTATCATATTTCGACCATTTTCCCTTGGCGGGCCTAGATTAGAAAAGCCTGCTGAGCACCCATGTGGCCTGCAGGCTGTAGTTTGCCTAACACTGCTTTAGAGGGACATTGTGTATTAATTTGTGCCTCCTCGTGGGGAAAACACTTAATTATTTAAGAAAACAAATATTTATTTGAACAGTGAGCAAAATATATCGTGAAAAAAACCTTCAAACGTTCTTTTTTTAATATATTTTCTTAGGTCAAGTTATTTGTATTTATTTTACATAACATGTGGTTCACCTGGATGGAGGTGAGATGATTGTCCACCCTCTCATTTTTGTATGTATAAATATATATAATATATATATATGGATCCATCCATTATCTGCACCGCTTATCCTCAGTAGGGTCGCGGGGCCACTGGAGCCCAACCCAGCTATCTCCCGGCAGCAGGCAGGGGACACCCCGAACTGGTTGCCAGCTAGTTGCAGGGCACAAAGAGACCGACAACTAACTCGGTCATTCACACCTAGGGACAATTTGGACCGGCCAATTAACCTTACATGCATGTTTGTTGAATGTGGGAGGAACCCGGAGTGCCCGGAGGAAACCCACGCAAGCACGAGGAGAACATACAAACTCCGCACAGTAAGGCCGGTAGCTGGATTTGAACCCACGCAAGAGGTTCCCACGACCTCAGAACTGTGCCGCACACGCGCTAACCACTGCTGCCCTATACAATGGGAACGTCGACAAAACAGTCAGATAGTTCAGTCCAACTTATTACCCCCTTAACATTCCCAAAGCTTGCAAAGAAGCAAATACGTCTCAGACATGAACGGAAACAGTGTCTGTATGATGTCACCAATCACTCAAGTGACACGTTCCAAATATTATTTGGAAGGTTAAAGTATTGGGATTCAATAAATGCCAACCATTTCTTAGTTTCCATTTTATTTTTTGCTGGCCACTGTGTGGACAGCAAAGTAAGAATTTTATTATGTAGGGAAACATGGTTCTTTACTGTGCATATGACAATAAACACTTTGAATTGAATTTAGTTTAAAAATAGACTCATCACAGAAACATCAAGATCGTTCTCAAAGAAGATACCGGGAAAATATAAAGCCGCACAGCTCACCTAAGTTCTCTTGCAGCCATCACGTTCAATAATGATACGTAACCATGGTCTTCTTAAAACCGTGAGTGTAGTAAATCCAGGAGAGTAAAATATTTACAAATACAGAATAGTAAAAAAAAATTCTCTATAACGTATTGCAACCCAACGTGTGATTCACATTCATCTTTTTCGGCGAATTGCAGGCTTTGTTTCGCCCCTTTAGCCCATGCGAGCCTGTAAATGATAAAAAGGATCTGCCCCCTATACCTCCGAATAACTTTAGCCAATAGTGACTGATTCAAACGTTCCCATTGTAGCGCCTTATAATCCGGTGCGCCTTATGTATGGAAAATATAGGACCAAAAACTATTTTTTGGGGGTGCGCCCTATAACACCGTGCGCCTAATAGTGCGGAAAATACGGTAAATGTCGATTCGATGTAATCTTAAAATACAATAAAATGCTTTTGGTACTTTGAAGGGAAAAAACTACATACATGTGTTTGTGTGAAGAGCAATTAAATGCTATTCACCCTTGTTGTGGCCTGGCTTGAGCTTCTTATAATACAAATATTTCGGACTGTTCCACAGTACAAATGATAAAACTACAATTTAATTTGGTACATTATTTATCATACACATGGAGTATACCAATCACGGCCCACTTCCGTTGGTTGGCATCTTGCTATTTTACCTCAATACGGGTACACTCATAGACAAGCACGAGTGTATTTTGTGTGCATTGTGGCCCATTATACACTGCTTTTGTGTACACATCAGCGGGTCCCTGAAGTAGCCGTGTGAGCTTCTTGGTTGATCTTAAGCAGTTAAATAGTGCCAGCTTGCCGGGCTCTTAACCTTCCTCTTACGCAGGGAAGAACTAATGAAGTCCTGAAAGGCTTCCTGACCCGCTCATCTGGCTTTGTTTAGGCCTTGCTCGCTTTCCCTTTGCTTGAAGAAAGCCATTATCCCTTTGAGAGGACACTCACACGGACACTGGAACACCAAACAAAACCAAACAAAAAAGGGCTTTATAGAGGACTTATGAGGTGAGCGCTTGGTCCACATTGATGTCATGTGAGGCGGTGGTGTTAAAACGTACCATATACCGTATTTTATGGACTATAAGGCGCATCTAAAAACGCCAAATTGATCAGAGATTTGAAAGTGCGCTTTATAATCTGGTGCGCCTTATACTAGGTTCACACAACAGAGCTCAATTTGCATTCCTTGTATGTGATCTCCCGTGACTTAAATGCATCTCCTGTATGAACATATGCAATGCGCTCAGTGTTCGCGGAAGTACTCATGGATGCTAAAGGCAGAGCGTATCTGGCTTTATTGTACTGCTGGAGGCTGTAAAGAGTTGTCCCGCAAATACTAATTATCTTGGTTTCCGGATTATCAGTCGTGCTAGCCCAATAAATGCGCATTTAAAAACAAAAATACATATATAAGTTGCATCTGGAGTATAAGTCCCATTTTCGTGGGAATTAATTTGATTAAAAAATACATGGTGAAAGGCAATTAAAATAAACAAAAAAATAAACTTTAAGGTATACCAACGTTACTCATACGTGCACATCTTTTACTCGCTCGAATACGTCAGAGATGATGTAAAATATTAAGAATTATTCGGATAACTGGCATTAAGAACATGGTTATTAAACTATCGAATGAAACTATTTAGCCTTCAGAAATATACATAAACTATTTACATAGCATAGCATTAAATATAAAATCTCGACAATTAATTTAATATGTATTTATTGTTTTGTTTTTTATTTTCAAATGCATATTGTTATAGTATTCAAACGTCATCGTCAAATCATATTAGTTTTATTTTCACAATATGGTAATTGCCAAATTGGAAGAATGAAAAGACTCTACCTCAGGATAGTGCAATTTTATACACACTAGAAACAGCACTTCATTTTAATATGATATACAGTATACTCAATTGAAGCAAATGGTTTCTACTAGAGCCAGACTCTCTATTGAGAGCAAAGCTAGTAAAATTGTCGCGGAGGCAACGCATATTAAAAAAATGCAGCACGTTGTAATTTAATTTGTATTCAGCAGGAAGTGGGTTAACCCACTTTAAAGTCAGCGGATCCAAGAGTGCCAGCTAATACGTAGCGTCAAGTCATTTACCTTTCGGGAGACGAGGCTTAGCCGGGCTACTAGCATGTTTTCAGGTAAGGATGAAAATTCATCACGTTGTACTCGGAGAAAACGGGCATCCTTGGTCTTGTTTTTTTTTTAGATTATCTTCCGACGGGCGCAGCTTGCTCTTGTTTGCATCATAAACCATTTTCATTGTCAGTATTTTTTAAAATCACTACTAAAACCCCTCGCAAAAAGTATGGAATCGCCAGTCTTGGTCAAGCCCTTAATCCGACGTTTTATTCTGTAGAAAAAACTCAGTTTTCCGCAGTCTGGCTCACAAACCACGCATTGACTAAGGATCAATAAAATAATTCTGCTTAAAAGTGACGCCAACACGCATGCGCTGGTGGCTTTGCTTTGCCATTGCATTTCCCTTTCCCTCGTGATTAACGGCAGTTGATTTTAGTTTGTATGGGCTTGTAATATGAAGTGTCATTGCCCCCTACAGGTCACGCCCAAGAGGACAGGTGCATCAGAGCAAGATGCCGGGCTAAATGTGGTCAAGCCCTCCCTTAGACATTTTATTCTGTAGAAAAAACTCAGATAAAAAGCATGATAAAATAAAATGTTTTCAAAACTGTTACTCCTTGGTATGCTGAAACACTAAAAAAAATGAATAAAAACACTTTGTGGTGGTCTGTATATGCTACTTTTATAGACCAAGCGCAGGGAAAAATCGGACTCACTCCATTTTGAGGAAAAAAAAAATATAATTATGAAAAACAGACAAAGATATAACAATCAAACATATTACTGGTATTTAGTTGCACCACCTTTGGCATTTATAACAGCTAATGATCTCTTAGGCATGGACTTGATGGCAATCAGTATTCTTCTTCAATCTGGTGCCAACTCTCTTTGATTGCAGTTGCCGGATCGATTTTGCAGGTTGGAGCTTTGCTGTGGACATTTTTTTTTTAATTTCCATCACCAATTTTCAATTGTGTTTAGATCTGAGCTATTTGCAGGCCATGCCGTTGACTGGATGCATCTTTCTCCAAGGAAGGCCTTCACAGTTTTTCCATTTTTCTTTCTTTGCAAAAGGCTAGACTAAAAAAGAGAGTAAACAAGTTGCAGTTTCATCTCCTTGAGTCTCTGTAGTTTGCAGGTCTCGTTTTCGGTTGTATTACACAGATGTTTTGTGGTCAAATATTACACACTGTCCCTTTAGATGAGAAAACGGTATTGATCCCAAGACAATAGTATTAATCCGATCTCAGTACTCACTCATATCAAATTTGGGAAAGATTCGTGTAACGACCCTAAAACATGCGCAACACAAGGGTTCACAGTCACTCGATTTATTGCCTGCATTCAATAAACAAAACAATACAAAGGAGTCAGGGCGTCTCTGCACGACTGGATACATCTTCAGCACGAGGTGAAATAGTTGAAGGTACGGCAAGCGCAGAAGCCCATAACGTGCCAAACGAGAAAGACAGTCTCAGACGCCTATGGCTTGACAAATGAATGTGGTACCACAGTTTTAACAGTAATGCAATAGAAACAGATTTTGTGAGAATTCAAAAAAACTTAAAATAATCCAGTTTCAACTCTGTTACATTCACCTACCTTTACCCTCCACCCAAAAAAAAGGAGGTCTGGAAATGACATTTTTTACATCCTTTCATTGCAATGAATTACTTGCCCGTTGGTTCATTGACTTTTTATTACAGGAGCTAGCCCGACTGTCAGCATATAGTGTCTTCTTGTACTTGAAAATATTTAAAGCTGATCATTTCTTTTTTTGTGTGTGTGTGTACGGGCTTCGCATTGCTTGTGTCAGCAGCATCAGTGGCGGAGAGCATCATTTGCGTTTACATGTGGGAGGTGTGCTGCAATGAAAAAAGAGGACAGAGGATTTGAGACGGATAGCAAAACGAGCCAGACAGGCCGGGGTAGAGATGGGGGTGGGGTAGTGCCGGTCTACCAGGAGAACACAAATCCCGCCGCCAGCGGTCTGTCAGTGGTGGTCTCCTGCTCCGTTCTGCCGCAGCATCTGTTATTAAGGCATTAGGAAAAGGCTAAAGCTAAAATCTGGATCATAGCCTTTTGCTCTCTAGCGTAGCTTATCACTCGGTGTATCATATTCTACTCCTTTCGTAAAGGGTACCAACAAAGTCTAAACATTTTTGTTTGTCCGTCTGTCTGTCCGCCTGTCTCTGTAGCTAGCTTGCTCGCTAGCTATCTCTCGCTATCTCTCTCTCTCTCTAGCTATCTAGCTATCTCTCTCTCTCTAGCTATCTAGCTATCTCTCTCTAGCTATCTCACGCGGCTAGCGATCTATATCTATATGATCTGCATTTATATAACGCTTTTCAAGTCAATGACTTCCTAAAGCGCTTAACAATGTGCTCCACATTTCCCAATAGCGGCCTTGCAGCCATGTAAGGCGCTAACCTGCTTATTGGGGGTGTTAGGGGTTCAATGTCTTACCCAAGGACACTTCCACATGTAACACAGACCAGCCGGGATTCGAACTGGGATCCCTTGATCCCAAGACGAGCGCTCTACCTCCTGAGCTACTGCCGCCCCCACTGAGGTATATCTAGCGACTAGCTATCTAACTATACTAACTTAGAATTATTAGAAATAAATATGGCCCAGTCAAACACTAAAACATCACGGTAGTTAAAAATCAAATTTCCCATAAAATCAAAATGTCCCATCAATGGTGAGCTATATTCAGAGCCTTGCTGCAGGCAACTCAGGTGTACTTGGGGGATACCTGGTTCCTGCAGGCACCACATTGAAGACCCCTTGATCCAGCCACTACAAACCTACCAAACCCACTTGCTTACCTACCTACCTACCCAACAGCCCCTCTGTCCGTCTTTATCTCTCTATCTAACTATCTATCCAATTATGTACTAGCCTCGCTACCCATTATGCTAGTAAGGTAAAATCTCGTTATTTTTTTACATCTTAACAGTTGACATTTGTTCTTCTGACTATGCATGTCATTTCTGATACGTTTTTAAGAACAGTCTGGTAACGCTCAAGCAAAATACATTAAAATATACAAAATGTGCAATGCATGTTATCAAAAAAACTGTATTAGTTCAAATGTTACTCTAGTACTGGACAGTGGTTCTCAAATAGCGAGAGCGGAGGGCTGGAGGATCCCTCGATGGGGGCGCTGGTGAGTTTGACCTTGGAACTTTTTCACTTTTAACTTTCCCAAGAATCAAGTGCAATTGCACTCACCTTCACTAGGGAGTGGTGGTACTCTCACTGGCAGTTTTGTGTTTACATATAACCTCCACGCCGTGCATATAGCAAAGATTATAAGCATTGAGTCTGAAGTGTAATTACTAAGTGGTGCAGACCCTCAATTGTTGGGTGAGAAGATCGATTTCTTGGGGGTGTGTGACAGATAATAGTTGAGAATCAGACTGTTTCGTTTACCAGTCCGACTGTTCTCTTTAAATATTCGTGCATCACTGAGGTAATGCCATTATACATGCAAGGTTCCCTTTGCAAACTTGTATGTAGTCTTTTTATTGGCCCTAGAGTTTTGATACGCGTTTTTGTATCTATCTATCTATCTATCTATCTATCTATCTATCTATCTATCTATCTATCTATCTATCTATCTATCTATCTATCTATCTATCTATCTATCTATCTATCTATCTATCTATCTATCTATCTATCTATCTATCTATCTATCTATCTATCTATCTATCTATCTATCTATCTATCTATCTATCTATCTATCTATCTATCTATCTATCTATCTATCTATCTATCTATCTATCTATCTGTCCGTTTGTTACGCCATTATTTATGTATATTACCATTTGAGACAGATCACTTTTGTGCATGAGTGACTCTCAGCAGGGGTTACTGTACATCCATGTACAGATGCCCCACTCTGTCGGAAAAACGTGTCTAGAGACAATAGTCGAAAAAAAAGGATTAATTGTCGAGTATTTCTATTATCGATTTCTGTCGACAACGTCCTAGTAGCAGCCATAATTCCAAGTCCACAGTGGCAAACTGCATGATGGACAATTAAACCCAGTTTTGCACCCTCAGCAATTCCTCGACGGTTCTCTATTCATTTATCCTCACTAGACCAAAGATCCAACGCTGCACTCTGATTTCTCTCTGCCGCATTTCGAAGCCCTTTTCCTTTCCCCGCTGTGGCTGGAGAAGGGCCGAGGTCGCAGCATCTTCCCAGCCGTTAGCCAGGAGCCAGAGATCCCGGCCAGAGATGCCATCTGATACGAGTCTATCATAATGAAGGTCCAGCATGGGGCTAAATGAGTTTCCACCTCAGCCTCGCAAGGGGCTAATGACAAAGCAACCTCCCAGTGATCCTTGGCCTGCCGTTTGCTTTAATCAGGGCATATGGCACTTGCCTAAATTGCTTGGCTATACGGAATAGGAAAGGAGACCTTTAAAATACACCATTGGTGCAATTGCTGGGATAAAGTTGTTAATTGTTTTCCTCCTGGATGGAGTGTAACCAGTTTAAATGTTCGTTCCTCATATGCCATTAGCATTTAGGCAAATTAGTCACACTATCTTTTTCACACCAGCTAAGAAAAACAGATGATTTAAAGCAGGGGGTCTCCAATGTGGTGCACGCGAGCTCCCCGTTGCCTCTTTAGAACACCTGAGTAGCCAGCGGACTGGTGGTTCTTAAAATAGCTCATCAGGTATTGGTCATAGTCATTCCCTCTAAGCTGCGCGCGTGCGCAATTGCGCACTGCTCGCACATTCTCAGCGCACAAGAAAATCTAGCCAGCGCACAAAAATGAGGGCTCAAAATGATTAATTAAGAAGCGACTTAAGTCAAAGTTACAGTGCATGAAGGTAAAAATACACGGGTTCCCCTGGCGTTGTGTCCTAAATGCGGTATTTTGAAGTCGAGTCGAAGTAGAACTAAGTTGAGTCAAGTTATTAGAGTTTGTCGAGAACCGGCTTCTCCGGCTCGGCTCACTAAAAGGAACCGGCTCTTTCGGGTCCTAAACGGCTTTTCAGGTTGTTTTTGCTTCTTCAATCCCAACATGACCAAATATTATGTAAACTAATGCACAAAATGACTTAAAGGAAGGGGGAATAGAACAAAAAATACCAAAATGAAAAAGTACTGAAAAGCTAAGAAAAAAAGGAAAAAAAGGAAGAGAAGAAAAAAAAAGGAAACATTTAGAAAAAAAAAAAGAAAGAAATGTAGGAAACAAGTAAATAGAGAACAAAAATAAAAAAAGTTACAGATCGGAAAAAATAAACACAATGAGATTTTTTTTAAAGGAATTTAAAAAAAGTAGAAAAAAAACACAGAAAAAAAAAGAAAAAAATTGTGTCGCATTCAAATAATTTCCAATTATATCAAGTAAATCTTGTTGCCAACATTGTACTTCCACTAAAAAAATGTGAATAAGTACAGTTCTGTATCTTACAACTGACTAAATAAGCACCCAAAAATGTTAATATTATGCGACAAAATATATCAGGAAATAAAAAGAAATGGATATCTTGTGAATTGTAAGAACAAACGACATTTGTAGGCCGTACAACTTTTGCTATAGTACATGAGTCAATTCATTCAACAGAGAAAAATAATTTTGCATTGCCGGAAACTCAGCAAAATGTAACTTGATATCAAGTTTTAGACATGTTTGATAATGACTTAGTTGCCACACTTGGGATTGCTGATGCTCACTGTTGTTTCAAGCGTTGCTCACCGACTTTGTGTGAACGCTCAGACCTGTGGAAAATTAGAGGTAACATTGGTCATAGCTCCACGTTAGCATTGGGTCTGCCCAAGGATTCTGGATTTATTTGCCCGCAGTAAGACTTCGTTAGCTAGCCAGGTAGCCTTACGTGTCCATCTTTTTCCAGGTCGCGATCGTCTTTGTCGCTGTAGCCACTTTTTGTTTTTGGTTCACGGCCTCATGTTCTTCACCAAGGCTGCAGCAGCCTAACATGGATCGTTTTCGTTAAACCCCTGTTAGTGGCCAGCTAGCCTGGCGTGTCCATTTATTATTTTAGGGTGGGTTCGCATTTAATGTCACTTTTTGTTGTTGTTCGCCCTTTGTTCTACCATTACCGAATTCACCTGCAAAGCAACACTGAAGCATTCTCCGCTAGGACTACCGAAACTTGGCTTAAACCATTCGTAATTTCTTCAATTGATTACTATTGTAGACCAAATTTGTGACTGGCTTGAGAGGGGGGCCAGTGTTACCTTGATGACGTCACAGCTCAGGAAATCAAAGACGAGACAGGCTGTCTTCAATATGCATTTTGCATGTTTTAGAATTTGGGTTTACCTTTAAAAACATTTTTTTAGTGGTTGACTGTGCTAATTTTAACCCTACTTCCATATCATAAATTCTAGACTACAGAGCGCACCTGTGTAAAGGCGGGGTGCGTTGTTTGAAGTGAAATTAAAAAAATGATGGTTAAATATTTTCTCCAATAATAATGTTTAACAATGTCCAACTGATTTCAAAGAGCCCTTGTGACATTTTCTCCACTGTTCCTATCTGCTTAAGCTGTTTGGGGCTAAGCCATTGGAGGACCATTTACCGTATTTTCCGCACTATAAGGCGCACCTAAAAGTCTTCATTTTTTTCAAAAGCTGACGATGCGCCTTATAATACAGCGCGCCTTATATATGGCTCAATATTAAATTAGCAAGGTCTCGCAACTTACGCAACTGCCGCCGACTCGATTTTCCCCTGAACATGGAGTAGTCCGCGGTGTATGCTGGGATTTATGTACCGGCGTTTCATTGGCTAACCAATGTGTCAATCATCATTTGAATCGATCGCTATTGGCTAAAGTTATTCGGAGCCTCGGATTGGCTAGAGGGCCAAAACAAACCCTGCAATTGGCCGAAAAAGATGTGTCAATCATCCGTTAAATCGATCGCTATTGGCTGAAGTCATTCGGAGCCTTGGATACGCTAGAGGGCCAAAACAAACCCTGCAATTGGCCGAAAAAGATGTGTCAATCATCCGTTAAATCGATCGCTATTGGCTAAAGTTATTCGGAGCCTCGGATACGCTAGAGGGCCAAAACAAACCCTGCAATTGGCCGAAAAAGATGTGTCAATCATCCGTTACATCGATCGCTACTGGCTGAAGTTATTCGGAGCCTCGGATACGCTAGAGGGCCAAAACAAACCCTGCAATTGGCCGAAAAGGATGACTGAATAGCAAGCTTGCTAAACTTTGCCATAAAGAAACATGTTTCATTAGTCTGTATTTGAAAACATTTTACTCTCCTGGATTTACTACACTCACGGTTGTAAGAAGACCATGATTGCGTATCATTATTGAACGTGAGAACTTAGGTGAGTTATGTGGCTTTATATTTTCCCGGTATCTTGTTTTAGAACGATCTTGATGTTGCTGTGATGAGTTGAGTGAATTAAACGCAATTCTAAGTCTTCCAAGTTGCGAGCGAAAAAGAAAATAGAAAGTAAGGAATAGTTGGCATTTCTTGAATTCCAAGTCTTTAACCTTCCGAATGATATTTGAAATGACGCATTTAAGTGACATCGTAGGGACACCGCATCCGCACGTGTCTACGACACGGCTGCATCGGCTCGCTACAACGGGTCAGGTGTATCGACATTTCGTTCCGTGTACATTGTTACAAAGAATGACAATACAAAGGAAATTATTATTATTATTATTATTTGCTTCTTTGCATGCTTTGGGAATGTTAAGGGGGTAATCAGTTTGACTGAATCATCTGACTGTTTTGTCGACGTTCCCATTGTAGCGCCTTATAATCCGGTGCGCCTTATCTATGGAAGATATAGGACCAAAAACTATTTTTTGGGGGTGCGCCCTATAACCCGGTGCGCCCTATAGTGCGGAAAATACGGTAACTGTGTGCTTAATTCTGTAGCGCATGGACAACATGCATGCATTCTAGGGTTCGGACGGTTGCTTGAAATGCTTAAGAAAATGCTTGAATTATACTATTGTGTTTTTAAGGTTTGGAATGTGCTTTTTTTTGGGTGAAGTGCTTGTTAATGCTTGAAACTTTTGCCATGTTTATTTACAGTCTGACTCAATGGACCACACCTTGAATTTAGAAAGATAGATAAGTCTGCTTAAAAATTACTGGCCTGCTCTTGTGGCTTTTGTGCGTGTAGAATGAAAATGGTACGGCTAAAAAAATGCCTGGTTCAAGTGTAATTCAAACGCTAACCCAAAACCCAAAAGATGAAAAAAAAATTTTTTTTTCGAGCATGTCAAAGAAATACTCTTAAATGATGACATGAACCAGGAGATGGCAGCCGCGAGAAGACAAGTTCCGAATTCCAAATTACTGCACGTCCAAATTCAAGTAAGAAACACAAGTTTGTTAATGTACAAGCTGCACCGGATTTTAAATTACAGGCTTAAATGCCGTTTAAAGCAACCTCATTTTTGTCAATTTCTTACATTAAAAAAAGGGGAAAAAATCAGTGGAAACATTTTTGGTACAGAAAAGTAACACATTGTGCTGCGACTCATTGTACTGTTGTTTATACTACTCTCATTCTGCTGCTGCTTTGAACATTTTATTGTATGTCGTGTGTTATATGTCAATTATTTTTACTTCAGTATTTGCCCAAAAGTCATAGGCTAGGACTGTTATTTTTATTGTTTTTTGTTCTTCTTTATTATTTTATTGTAGACAATTGTTGTCTGTGCATAGGCGAGTGTTTAAGTAAAATTACGAAATTGAGAAATAAAATTGACTTAGACTTTCCTACGATTAATACACTTGTTGGCGGGATGTGTCCGCAACTGTCAATTTTAAACAACTATTGCAGCATTAAACTAAAATTAAATTGCCATTACATATTATACGAAGTGCAAAAAAAATCATTCTTAAAACAAAACCCAATGTACTGTACTGACTAAAATTCAAAAGCCGTACAATCACAAGAGCCTGTACACATGCTGGAACATATGACTGATCTTAAGCTCTCCCATCCCTTGCACACATGACAAAGTGATAGAGAGGATACCACTACTACTAAAAATCATCAAAAAGTAGCTCCTGGTTCCAAAAGGTTGGCGATCGCTGATTTAATAGGAGACTGTGAAATATTCGATTACTAGATGTTGTGTATTGTGCAGTCTAGCTAAAAATCCAACCACAAGGAAGAACAAACTATGGAGACTAAAAAGTGATCAATCGCACAATTTTTCTTATTTTTGGACCCAACCTTCTCATTTTTTGGTCACTATTTATTAATTTCTAGTTGATTTTCAGACTTTTTAGTAATTTTAGACTACCGTACTTCTACGTAGTTTTGAGTACGTTTTCATTGTATTTAGTGTGTTTTTTTTGGGTACCCTTAGCAGCAAGATGTTGGACAACCATGTCAGCTCAATCCAGGTGAGCCTCTTGTTGTGTAAACTACATATACATTTTTCGAACTATGATTTTTTTTTTTTGTTTATATGATAATTAATGTGTTTTTGCTTTTTACTCAAACCATCCATCCTTCCATTATCCTCAGTAGTTTTGAAGGGGTCCTGGAGCCCATCCTAGGAATTTTCAGGTACTGGGCGGGGGACACCCTGAACTGGTTGCCAGCCAGTCGCAGGACACAAGGAGACCTGACACATGCATGTTTTTTGAATGTGGGAGGAAACCGGAGTGCCCGAAAGAAACCCACGCAGGCACGGGGAGAACATGCAAACTCCACATAGGGAAGTTGTGGTACCTGGACTTTAACCCTGAACTCCTGCACTGTAAGGCTGCGTGTTAACAACCCATCCACCGTGCCACCCTTATTCAAATCAATATGTATTTTTTAAATGTACCTTTACCACTAGATGGCGCTAAATAAGATGCAATATCCCTCATTAATGTCTTACACAGGAGGGATTTTTTTTTTCAACACCAAAAATTTCCTAAAATAAATGTATTTAATCGTGGATTGACTAATAAAATTAAGCTTTTATTCATGGACATTATTACCCAGCCTTAATACTGCTTATATATCTATATTCATTTCCAGGATCCCTTATCCCTTCAATAGTGGCAAATAAACATGAGGAATGGAATTACCCCTACAATAGGGCTAACCCAACCCGTTCAAATTAGCTTAAAGGATTGATAATTCTTCACTAATATAAATCTGTTACCGAGCCCTTAATGTGTGACTTGCCCATTTTGTTTCTAGGTTTTATTAGAAACAACTAAATAAAGGGCTTGGTTACTGAAATTTAATTGAAATCTCCTAACAAGGGTTCCTTTTAATTTGATTAATTCTTTGTTGTTATTCTAGATCCCCGTCAAAAACACCCATGACAATTCGAGGTTATTTGTTCCACTGTCTAATGGCAATTTTCCTTGCACCATAACACCAGTTAAAAAGCTGCCTCAGAGCAAGTTTTTTTTGTCTTGAAATTACAGACAAGGCTAAGCCATAGGGGGACTATTAAACCATGTGCTTAATTCTACAGCCCGTGGCCAACTTCCACGTATTCCCCTGGTTCATACGGGTGCTTGATATCCTTAAAAAAATCTAGATTTTTAATATGTTTTAAAGGTTTGGAATGGGCTTGAATTTTGGGCGAAGTTCTTGTCACTGCTTGTAATCGTTGCCATGTTTTTCTGTCGTCTGACTCACAGACCATGCATTGACTGAAGATTAATAAAACAAGTCTGCTTAAAAGTGACGCCGATGTGCATGCCCTAGTGGCCCCGCTTTGCCGTTGCATTTCCCCTTCCCTCGTAGTTAACAGCAGTTGATTTTAGTTGGTATGGGCTTGTAATATGAAGAGTCATTGCCTCCTAAGGGTCCCACCCAAGAGAACAAGTGCATCTGACCAATATGCCGGGAGGCTGCTATTTTCATGAACCATGGCTAGAGAATGAAAAGTCAAAACAATGACTAAATGTGGTACAAATCCACTCACAGCATTCTACAAAGTATGCAAACAAGAGATCCAAATCTTCACAATGGGAGAGTCAGCTCTCTCTAGTCATTTGTAAGATAATTCACAGATATAACTAGCTAAACTATGATATTGTTTGCTAATTTCTTGCTATATGCTACACCTAAACACGGCACTATTCAAGAGTGAAATGTGTATAAGTCCAAAGATTATGTATGGGCATTTATTTTGGGCCATATAAGACATAATTCTTAATGGTACTGGATACATTGGAAATTGGCTTTGAGAATCTTTATAAAGTGCTTGAATTTGGCCATAAAAGGGTGAATGGGCCCTGTGTATGTGCAGGACAAATTTTATGCACTTAGATCGGGTACAAATATGAATTCAAATTTATATCCAAATCTTGACCATGATATGACAAAATAGAACCATGAAGAAAAATACAATGTGCTCTTGGATCATTTTGCAGGAAAACTGTTATATTGGACAAATATATGTCTCTGTATTGTGGAGTGTAACCAAAAACAAGTGCCACAGAGCACAAGGAAAAATACAAACCGCAGAAACTGTAGCAACTTAAAACCCCTACTTATTTTCCCTCATTTATTTTCCCAGACTCTTACAAGATTTTTTGGTTTATGGGGTCTACCCGAAGCATCAAGATGGCAAACATACCCCCTATGTTCCCGCTCGGAGCCTTCGCTCCTAAAATGCTGGTCTACTAGTGATCCCAAGAGCCAAGAAGAGATCCATAGGTTTGACAGTGTTCTCCATTCGGACCCCTGTGCTGTGGAATGCCCTGCCCTCTGAGATTCAATCCGCAACCTCAGTGGATCTTCTTAAGACACACGTATGTACTATAGCTTATGAATTACCTATATTTCATGTCGGCGAAGTCTGTTTATTGTTTGTTGATGCCCTTGCAACATCCATTGCAGCCTGGTCACCCTGGAAGTGGATTATCTCCTGTGCTGTCCCTTCTAAAGGTTCTGCATTGTCCGTATGCTGAGGTTCTGGAGTTTTTCCTTGCCCTCATGTACATTTTAGATCAGAGGGTTGGTTTAATGAAGTCAGTAGTCTCTAATAGTCTGTAGTCTGCATAGCCCTTTGAGAATTCTTGTGATTAAAAATGACTGTACTTGACTCAAAAACAATATAGTCACTATGATTTTCTTGTTCAAAATCCATTATCCATCCATTATCTGCACCATTTATCCTCAGTAGGGTCGCTGGGGTGCTGCAGCCTATCCCAGGTATTTTCGGGCTGTGGGCAGGGGACACCCTGAACTGGTTTCCAGCCAATCGCAGGGCACACAGAGACAGACAACTCACTCGCTCATTCACACCTAGGGACAATTTGGGCCGACCAATTAACCTGAAATGTGTGTTTTTGGAATGTGGTAGGAAACCCACACAAGTACGGGGAGAACTTGCAAACTACACACAGGAAGGTCTCATCACCTCAGAACTGTGCCTCACACGGCCAACCACTGCGCTGCCGTGCTGCCTAATATGTGGTACAATATTTTCTTAAACATGTAGTGTACTGTTTAGGGTATCGACGCTAATTAAATCCCATCAAATTTGACAAAAGTGCCTAGTAAGGCACCCAAACCAGTGATGATTAAGTTATGTGAATTCCTATTGTGTTAGTTGTCGCTCATTATGTATTGAAAGCCAGACTAGAAATTTGTGTAAACTGTCCTCCATACTGAAATAGAGCCATGTGATCCAATGATGGCCCTCTTATTGCTAGTTAACACACTGTCGGACAATTTTTGGCTGAGAAAAAAATACGAATGGAGAAAAACGGTACCAGGATGGACTCAGCATGGAGAAAATGAACATCGGAAACCCATGCTGACACTTTTCGGGGCCAACTGTTATGAGCCTGATATGAGCAGGAGCGTAACCATTCTTGGCAACCAACAAAGCCCGGGTAGCAATTAGCTAGCGGTCAGCGGGGTGCTCGGATTGATTTTCCATGACAGGGACAAGATAGAGCTGAGGTGATCCTGGCAAATGGTTCCACAGCCTGTTTTCCTCACAGTTGTTGGATCAACTTTCCTTAATCTTCTTAGAACTGACAATATACAATATGATCACAGAGCCTCCAAAGACTGAACTTGTTTGGATTTGCAGGGACTGAGGCAGGAGTGCTTAAAATAAGGGTGGGTTTTGTGTTGCCATTACAAAAACTATGTTCTCCTTCACTGCATATCAGTCAGCAGCAAGACAAAATAAGAAAAAATAATATTAGGTCAATATCAATGATAAACTAAATTATAGTCAAGTCATATTTATTTGCATAGCCCTTGATCACAAAAAGTCTCAAAAGGCTGCACAGACTACTATTACAAAATCCCCTGATCTGAAATCCAAATGAAGGCAAGGAAAAACTCCAAAACCTCAGCATGAGGAAAATGAAAAAAAAAAAACCTTGAAGGAGCTGCACATTTCTTGCAAAAAAAAGAAAACAAAAGTATGAGGTCGCGTCACTCATATCCTAAGAAATATAGCCACTGGCGTTCCGCCATTTTGCTTTTGGTGTCAAGTGTGCGGGGATAGTTTTTGGAGGAAAACAGTGCGATCAAACATGTTTGATTTTTTTGGGGGCACTTGTTCGCTCAATTCCTCAACAAGCCACTGAGGAAAATGGCGAGCTTCCCTTCTCCACAATGCTTATGCTCTAAACACAAAGCACCACAGGGTGGTATGAAAACATTTATGACGCCCTTCTAGTGGATGAAGTGGTCGAGGAAAAAAAAAACATGCATTTTAGCTTAATAGGCTGGACCAAATTGTCCCTAGGTGTGAATGAGTGAGTCAGTTGTCTGTCTCAGTGTGCTTTGCGACTGGGATGGGCCCCATCATCCCGTGACCCTACTCAGGATAAGTGGTGCAGATAATGGATGAATGGATACTGTAACCGGAGCAAAAAGGGAGGTTTGACTGAATCTCATTTTACTATTTTCCGCTTTTCCAAGACATTTCAACGTTTTCACCCACAAATCAAGTCCCCGATTTATTCATCTGAATTCAACAGCATTGAAGGTCCATCCATTATCTGCACCACTTATCCTCAGTTGGGTCACGGGGGTGCTGGAGCCAATCCTAGCTTTCTTTGGCCAGGGCAGTAGAAGGGCACACAGAAACAGACAACTCACTCGTCCATTCACATCTAAGGACAATTCGAACAGGCCATTTAACCTGACATGCATGTTTTTAGAATGTAGGAGGAAACTGGCGTGCCCGGAGTAAAGCCACGCAAGCACGGGGAGAATATACAAACTCTACACAGGAAGGTTCGATCTCATGACATCAGAACTGGGCCACGGATGTGCTAACCAGTCAGATGCCGTGCTGCCCAGCATTGTAAGTTATACATCAAAAACGCTACACTTCTTTTACATATCATTCGTTTGAATGAAAGGTCGCTGAAGAAACTAACAAGTGAATGAAATTATGTACATTACCACAGTGACCACCAATGACCATAACACAAAATAACAGGTCTGTGATGCAATCCGGCACTATTCTTATGTGAAAGTATGTTTGCCCTGGTGCTGTCGACTAGAAATATAGAACTCATATTTTAAGCGACACAGCCCCCATTCATGTTTTCTTTTGGCACAGTAGTAAATATTTCCGTCTTGAGTAGAACTCGTTCAAAGACAAAATTGAGTTACGTTCTTAATCTTGAGCATGAGGTTTTAATTGGGTGCGCTATTTAGTCTCCAGGCAGCACGGCGGAGCAGTGGTTAGCGCATGTGCGGCACAGTTCATGTCTTGGGAACCTCCTGCGTGGGTTCAAATCCAGCTCCAGACTTCCTGTGCGGAGTTCGTATGTTCTCCCCGTGCTTGTGTGGGCTTCCTCCGGGCACTCCGGTTTCCTCCCACATTCCAAAAAGATGCATTTCAGGTGAATTGGCCGGTCCAAATTGTCCCTAGGTGTGAATGAGCGAGTGAGTTGTCTGTCCCCGTGTGCCCTGCGATTGGCTGGCAACCAGTTCAGGGTGTCCCCTGCCCACTGCCCGATGATTGCTGGGATGGGCTCCAGCACCCCCGCGACCCTACTGAGGATAAGAGGTGTAGCTAATGAGATGAGATGAGATGAGATTTAGTCTCCAGTTGACGGTACTCGAATTTAAGAAAACAACACAAATAAATACCTGTATTTAGTGATATTTCCACTCATTACCCTGCAATTTCTTGTCCACAACATTGTTATATTATTACATTGAAATACCTGTGGGCCTTAGAAGCCGCTTGTGACTTGAGTTGAATTTCCCCTTCTTTCTTCTTTTGGCCTTATATACCCTTTGTGGTCAAATGCAAACCGGTGTCTATTTCAGTTGGATGACAGTTGTTTCATAGCTCGCAGCGTGTTTGTCTATGGTGGCATTCCTTAACTCTAATAAACACACAAAATAATCCCCTTGGGCCAGGCATATCCCAGCATCAGACCCACAAATGGATCGGGTAAACCTCTGATCCCGCCCTGATCTCCGAAACACACCAATGTGCCAATAAATAGGCATAAACACAGGGACGTTGAAATATACAAATGTGTTTTAGCCTTACCACCTATATTTTTTATTATATTGTTTGTAATGTAATATCCATTGCAGCTTGATCATTCAGGAAGGGGGATTACTTCATGTGCCGTCCCTTCTTAAGGTTTCTTATTTTTTTTCATGCTGAGGTTTTTGAGTTTTTCTTTGCCCTCATGTCGGTTTTAGATCAGGGGATGGTGCACTTATAGTCAGTTGTTTGCAATATTGTATGGTCTGTGCAGCCCTTTGAGACTCCTTTTGACTTGACCTGACCACTATGATGAGCTGGATTGCATTGTAGTGAATCTAGTTATGGAGGTTTAAGGTGTGGGTGATAAGAGATACAGTTACTAGGTTTAAGGTTTGACCCGAATTGTATCATGGCAGTTCGATGCTTTTGTTGTCCGATTATATATTTAAATACAGAAAAAGATACACAAAAATCTTAAATGTGACCCGTGTTAAGTGCATTACACAAAAACAGTAATTACAGTTACTGGTTACTTCATTAAAGAGTAATTATCTTTCCCCCCAAATTACTGACACCAAAAAAGTAGCATGTTACTGGTGTCAGGACCAGAACAGAGACAGGATCCACTTGCATACGTTTCTCTCAGTTTTATTGGGAAGAAGGGAAGGGATTGCACACACGATCCGGTGATCGCTGGTCGCGGGAAGCAGGTCGCTCCAAATGCGGAAGTGGCACTTCCGTGGCGAGCGATGGCGGTGTCGGGAGCGGACAAAACAGGTCAGTAACCGGGACAGGAGAGCAAAAAACGTGGTCAAGATCAAAAAACGGGTCGAAGCTGGGAAACAGACGGGAGCAAAAACAGGAGTGAGTCGGGGTCGAAAAGCTTGCCTTAAGTAAACTGAGGTTTGCAGACGGACTGACAACAGTCGACAAAAAGACGTGGGTTTAAATAGTGACAGCTAGCCAATCAGAGTCCAAGGCAGTTGGCGCCAAAAGAGCAGGCACAGCTGATTCACATCAGTAATTATGACAACTGGAAAAGTAAAAATCTAGTTACAAGTGATCATCAATTCACACATAAAAGCCCAAACCCTACAACTGTTTAAAATAGTCACATGATATAACAAATAAAATACACCAGGTACACCAACCTGTTGAAGCAGTGAACCCTTTATATTTCTTGGCTTTCTTAATCCTGAGTTCTTGAATACAAACTCAAATTTGTCTCTGGGCTTCAAACCACTCAATGATCTTTTTCATTTCCGGGTAACGTCCAAGACATTTTTTTTCCAGGCATGATGCATTGCAAACATTTTTTTTTACAAATAAAAAGACCAAAGTTTTGCACACGTCGACCATAAATTCTGTTGATCCTGTATAAGCCACGCGCTCCTCCAATTATCTGCATATAAGTTAACCTCCGGATTCCGGTATTTTAATTAATTCCAATCAGATGCGAGTGCACATGATAGGGGGGGATATCTCCATATAGATACATCCAGCACTCTCACACTCAGTGCCTGAGTCAGCACCACCATACTTGTATTTACTTGTACTGGTAAATATAAACATTACCACATTTTATTCTTCCTGGCAAAATAAAGTGTTGTGCGTGATAATGTAAACTGTGGTTCTTAAATTGTGTATAATCCATTATGTCAACTGTGGTTCTGGGGTTGTGCTTTGAGATGGGCAGCTGTGTTTGATTTTTGCAATCGGGAGATGGAATAAGAGCTTGCTCTGTCCACTCCACGCATCGGTATTGCAGTACCTCCGGGAACGGTACATTCGCACTGATCGCTGCTTGGCTTTGTGTCTAGGACCTTGACTCAGCCTCTTGGCTGAGAGCAAGTGTCTCGGCCCCTTGGCTTTGTAGCATATTATGATTTGACCGATAATGGATAATTGATAAAGAATATAGAACAATAAACCTTACAAAATCCCAATAGAGTATTACAAGGTCAGTGGACACGTAATCCATGATATGCAAAAAAAATAACTGGCTAGAATAACGCAGTAATGCACCATGAAGTAAGAGCAGTAGAGTTGCAAAATTATATTAAGAACGTGTTTCAGTACTTGTTCCAGAGAAGGGTAAGACCTTAGTCCCAAGACTGAGTCCAACAAGGGTGCAACATTCACAACAATGAACATGTGTGTTTGGTAGAAAAGGACTTAAGTCTTAAAATGGGCTCTCCTTTGTGGTTTGAGTGAAATCCCCTGGAACACCAGAGGTTGCGTTTTATCGCAGACGTCCGTAGAGCCTTGACAGATCACTTTGTTCACTGAGAGTAAAACTATACTGACCACGATTTCCGGAGAAACCACAGCGCGTCTGACGCTCTGACCTTTTGCAAATGAATCCGATCAAACTTGATCCCTCCAGTTATTTACAAACCGGTCAGTGGGGGGAAAGGAATAAAGGGCTGACTTTACATCTCTTCGATCTGAGCACACTGCAGACCAAAAGTAATTCTATTGACTAAAAATGATCCTAATTTAAAGTGTACTCTTCTTAGAGCGACAGTGTATATGGTACATTGCCTTCTAGTGGTAAAAAAAAACCCACTTAATTTGAAAATTGGGAAAAAAACAGCCTCTTGTTTACTTGTATACCAAACCCTTGGCTACTCTCCCAGATCAGAATACTGCCTAACGAACCTTTGGAACAACCTTTGTTCTTTGGATTTACTGGAACAGCAAGCCCTCGACTACATCTTGGACCACAATCGTTACCTTGCTACCTGACTTTCCGTGTACCAAACCCTACCCGAATAATAGACCACCATTTGCTGTACTAATCAGTGTTCATCCTTATTGCTTCCACAACACCCCAAGTGGGTTCTTGATTACATTGGGGGAATCATTGGATTGATATAATAATTTAAGAAATGAATGTATAAAATTGGATTGTTTTCAGTAGTGACAGAGAAAAAAAACTAAAAGTCGTGGTAAAAACAGACGTGAGGCTTGTTAACCAGGTTAGCCAAGATTAGTGTCACGGTTCGTATGGGTGCTTGAAATCCTTGAGAATGCTTGAATTTTTATGTCGTGTCTTCATGGTTGGAAATATTCTTGAATTTTTGGTGAAGTGCTTGAAAACGCCTGGAATTATTGCGATTGCTATGTTTTTTTAGCATTATTATGGATACAACGCCAAAACGCCTGCCGCGTGATATGGCATTGTTATGTGAAGCGTCACTGCCCCCTACTGGTTGCATCCAAGTGGATGGGTGCATTCAACTACTCATGGGAATTCCAACACTTTCTGAAAACCTGTTCTTTCTTTTCGGCTCACTAAGAATTGCCTCCCAAATGGCTCCTTAAATTTTTAAAATTTATTTTCTTAGTTTCATTTTTTCAAAGATATATTATTCATAATAATTAATCATTATTCACCCAAATAATTAATAATAAATTTCAAAATATGTATTATTTTTCTATAACAGCAATCTACAACAAACTAGCCTACTTAATTCAAACTTCTAAAATGTTTTTACTAAATTAATTTAAAGTCAAGCACGAATCCCTGAAAAACACAACAGCTCAAAAGAACCCAAAGTTGTCACGAGAGCGTGGTGGCGTGGAAGGGGACCGGACCAGAACAGAGGCAGGAGGCATGAAGGGAGAACTCAAATGCGTTGACGATCCATAAGTTTTATTTAATAAAATAAAAGTCGCCCAATACTCCGGGGCAAAACAGAACGATACAGAGTTCCTCCGGCACGAACTCAACAGGACATGGCATAACAGACTAAAACATGACAAGGCATAACAGACTAAAACAGGACAAGGCATAACAGACCGGGATTGTGTATATAAGTAATTAACCCACAACGGCAGAGCCCACAATGCAGCCTTAAATACAGACCCACAATTAGTGGAACTGCTTTCAGCTGTTGCCCAGAGGGCGGGGCAGACTGGTCACCAAGGCGACCGTGACAGAGCCCCCCCTCTTAAGGGACAGCTCCCGAGGTCCCAAAAAAGAAAAAAATACAACCTCACGCCCCGGAATGTTGACGCTCGCGATTGGGGCAACCGCGCTCCCTCCTCCGAACACGCAGGAACGGGGAGAGGCAGGCGCCATCTGCGTCGGGCGGATCGGAATCGGCGCTCGGCAGGGAGGGGGTCTGGTGGGCAAACTGGCCAGGGGATAACAGACAGGCAGAACCGACGAGAACAGGACAGGCAAAATCAGGGCAGGTAAACAGGACAGGCAAAATCAGAACAGGCAAACATGAGAGGGTCAAAATCAAAACAGACAAGACATGAGAGAGTCAAAATCAGAACCGGCAAAACAGGAGCAGCGGAGTCGGACTGGCACGCAGGCAGCGGAGTCGGACTGGCACGCAGGCAGCGGAGTCGGACTGGCACGCAGGCAGCGGAGTCGGACTGGCACGCAGGCAGCGGAGTCGGACTGGCACGCAGGCAGCGGAGTCGGACTGGCACGCAGGCAGCGGAGTCGGACTGGCACGCAGGCAGCGGAGTCGGACTGGCACGCAGGCAGCGGTGTCGGACTGGCAGGCAGCGGAGTCGGACCGGCACGCAGGGGAGACTGAATAGCAGGCAGTCGGCACGGGAGTCGGGCAGGCAGGCATCAGAGTCGGAGTCGGCCCGACGGGCAGCGGAGTCGGAGTCGGCCCGACGGGCAGCGGAGTCGGAGTCGGACTTGCACGCAGGGGAGAGGGAATAGCAGGCAATCGGCACGGGAGTCGGGCAGGCAGGCGTCAATTCTTCCTGGGACCCCATTCGAGGCACAGCAAGGGCCACGACGGGCGGGGCCGTGGTTCGAACGGGCAGGGAAGGCCAACTCAGTAGGCGCCTGCCGAACTGCGCTCTCCAGCTCTCCCCAAGTCGCGCTGGGATCGTTCGCTGAGTTCTATTTGTTGGTGGGTTCATTCTGTCACGAGAGCGTGGTGGCGTGGAAGGGGACCGGACCAGAACAGAGGCAGGAGGCATGAAGGGAGAACTCAAATGCGTTGACGATCCATAAGTTTTATTTAATAAAATAAAAGTCGCCCAATACTCCGGGGCAAAACAGAACGATACAGAGTTCCTCCGGCACGAACTCAACAGGACATGGCATAACAGACTAAAACATGACAAGGCATAACAGACTAAAACAGGACAAGGCATAACAGACCGGGATTGTGTATATAAGTAATGAACCCACAACAGCAGAGCCCACAATGCAGCCTTAAATACAGACCCACAATTAGTGGAACTGCTTTCAGCTGTTGCCCAGAGGGCGGGGCATACTGGTCACCAAGGCGACCGTGACAAAAGTAGGTGCTAGCAGCAAGATATTTGTGTATGTTTTCGTCATCAAAGTCAAACAGAAAAATAGTTTTTTTTATCAGAGCTTGATTTCTTCCTCTGAAGGTAGTGGAAAATTGCGAAAAAATGGCCTTGATAGTGCTTCAATTTGGCCATGAAAATGTTATATGAACACGGTTGGGTAGGGTTACTTTAACTTGATTACTTTCAATTACTTTTGGATTACTCCAATACCAGATATGCTAATAAAAGACAAAAGAAGCTAAATATGAATACAATTACTAAATTGTGTGCAGGCTTGGGGAGTAACGGAATACATGGAATGGCAAACATGATGTTGGCAAGCTGTTTGGATTTATTTTCATTTTGTTTCTGTCGCATTGTATGTTAGTTTTGCCTGAGATCAAAGAGATCAAAGCCAGGAGAGAAAGCTTACAACGTGTTGTGAGTCATAATTTTATCTATATTTAGTTTCTTTTGTCTTTTATTAGCATATTTGGTATTGGAGTAATCCAAAAGTAATTGAAAGTAATCCAGTTAAAGTAACCCTACCCAACCCTGTATATGAACCCCATAGTGTTTCATTTGGTTCTGCATTACAACAACAATGATATTTGCAGCAGAAAACAAAAAAAACAAAAGAAGAGCTGGAGAAGAAACCGAGCAGGCGCAAAACGCATCGGCCAAGTCAAGGGTTTACATAAAGTAGAAGTCCGGTTAGAAGAAGAGCAATCCAAATCTTTCGATCAGACTATCAGCAGTCCAAATAAGAATCTAATGGATCTCTTTGCGTATTTACATACCATTAAAAAATAAGATACATTGCCGATATCCAGATCGTAGTCCAACATTCCCTGCTTTTAAACACACCTATTAATGATTTTCGTGTAGGGTTATGCAACTTTTGTAGATGTATTCCTTCCAGACGTTAAAGCTTGCCCAGACAACGTGCCGACATATTCTATTTTTATTCATGTCACCACAATATTAAAGGTTGCATGCTCTGAATTTTTACCTCATGCTTTTGTAACATAAGATAAATCATACATTTCACTAGTGTTCAGCATTAACATGTAGGTTTGTTTTACTTCCACTCAGTATTAATCTCATCTCATCTCATCAGCTGCACCGCTTATCCTCAGTAGGGTCGCTGGGGTGCTGGAGCCCATCGCAGCAATCATCGGGCAGTGGGCAGGGGACACCCTGAACTGGTTGCCAGCCAATCGCAGGGCACACAGGGACAGACAACTCGCTCGCTCATTCACACCTAGGGACAAGTTGGACCGGCCAATCCACCTGAAATACATGTCTTTGGAATGTGGGAGGAAACCGGAATGCCCGGAGGAAACCCACGCAAGCACGGGGAGAACATACAAACTCCGCAGAGTAAGTCCCGTAGCTGGATTTGAACCCACACAGGAGGTTCCCAAGACCTTAGAACTGTGCCACACACGCGCTAACCACTGCGCCGCCGTGCTGCTCAGCATTGATAAAATCCTTCAAAACTCAATGGGTTTATTCATGACTTTCGGCCTGGGTTTGTGATGTCTTATAAAAAAAGTCTCGTATTTATTTTTAAAATATATAATCTGATATTTCTTTGTATACCCCATCCCATGCAATGTCTTACGGAAATCGTGTTTGGTCCACTGTCCCTGAAATAGAAGCTGCAGTGGTTGCTGGGAGCATTGCGTAAGTGCAGTTCAACTGCCATATGGCTTCCTGCAGATACCGTGTCACGGAACGACAACCTCCATGACCACATGAAGGTGACGCTACTATGGAATCTTTGATACAGAACAGCATCATCATTAAGGCATGCGCCTGAAGGCACATCAGGATGCAGGGATGAATAGACACATGTCCTTAGACTTTAAAATAATCCAACTGCAGTCTTCACAGATGCTTGAAGTCTACCATTAACTGTTTTATATCTTCACAATGTATTCAATAAAATCCTGCATGCAAACCTGTCACCTTTATTCATTTAAATTAAGGGTAGGCAAAATTTTGCAGTCGTCCGCTGCTATGGATTTAAAAAAAATGGCAGAGGGCCCGAGCCGGGAGGAAAAAGTGATCTGCTACAGCCGGTGCCCAGGGGGCGGGGCCAGCCGGTCGCCACGGCGACCATGCTGGACATGACAGATAATTGTAAAAAGTAGACTTTTACTTCACAGATTTCGCCAATCAAAGGTTCTTTTTGGAACGTAATCCCTGCGATAAACGAGTGTTCACTGTAGTTTTCCTTTGAGTTCTCCTTAGATCGACTCCATCATCTTGACACATTAAAAACTCAAAACATTTACTAGCGTTAACTCATATTTACATATATAAATTCCATGACAAGGCGCCAGATTGGGGCTCTTTACATTCCAAAGTTTCGTGTGCATGCAGTGTTATTGCGTGATTTTTTTTTTGGTTTCTCCTGATGGTCTCAAATCAAATACATCGGCAATACACAGGGAGAAATACACAGGATGCTGTAGTCATACCCAATTGTTATCATTTGTATTCTATGAAAAATACATATGCAGATATCTATATGCACATGTAATATTATTTTAGTTCTTTGCATAAAAACCATTCAATGAATTTGTGGAAGAAAATGAACACTGCATGTCATTCATAAAATAGCACTTACAATGTTTGCTTTTCCGGAGCTTTTGGGTACTTAAAGTTTGTTATGTGGCTTTTCATCCTAAAGTGTCTTAACAACATACACTGTTTAATAAAGTGTTCTAATAAATAATTGTTTAGTGTTTTACAGCCTATATTTTCCATACATAAGGCGCACCGGATTATAAGGCGCTACAATGGGAACGTTTGAATCAGTCACTATTGGCTAAAGTTATCCTTTTTATCATTTACAGGCTCGCATGGGCTAAAGGGGCGAAACAAAGCCTGCAATTCGCCAAAAAAGATGAATGTGAATCACACGTTGGGTTGCACTACGGCATAGAGAAAACATTTTTTACTATTCTGTATTTGTAAATATTTTACTCTCCTGGATTTACTACACTAATGGTTGTAAGAAGACCATGGTAACGTATCATTATTGAACGTGATGGCTGCAAGAGAACTTAGGTGAGCTATGCGGCTTTATATGTTCCCGGTATTTTGATTTAGAACGATCTTGATGTTTCTGTGATGAGTCTATTTTTAAACTAAATTCAATCAAAGTGTTTATTGTCATATGCACAGTAAAGAACACCGTTTCCCTGCACAATAAAAATCTTACTTTGCTGTCCACACAGTTGCCAGCAAAAAAAAAATTGGAAACTAAGAAATGCTTGGCATTTCTTGAATCCCAAGACTTTAACCTTCCGAATGATATTTGGAACGATGCATTTGAGTGATTGGTGACATCTTACAGACACTGTTTCCGTACATGCCTGAGACACATATTTGCTTCTTTGCAAGCTTTCGGAATGTAAAGGGGGTAATAAGTTTGACTGAACTATCTGACTGTTTTGTCGACGTTCCCATTGTAGCGCCTTATAATCCGGTGGGCCTTATGTATGGAAAATATAGGACCAAAAACTATTTTTTGGGGGTGCGCCCTATCACCCGGTGCGCCTAATAGTGCGGAAAATACGGTACTTTTTCACATAGGGCCAAACAGGTTTTAATTTTTTTGTGCCTTAATAAATTGAATCAACATGTCCAGACTGCATTTTTTATTCCTTAAGCTGTCTCTATGTGAAATTAAAATCAGTTTGATAATTTAAAACCTCCAAAGAGAGAAATATGCAAAAAAAACATAGCAATCAGGAAGTGGACTAATATTTTTCACGGCTCTGCTAAGTAAAAAACTTTTTAATGGACTTACATCCGTTTCAGCCTCGTACTAAATTTTTAACACTGTTATTCATTTATAACAGCAAAACAGTTGGTGTAAAGGCAACATACGCAATGTGCTGATTGGCTACACATTCCCTACAAGAATATCCATCCATCCCTAATCTGCACAATTTATCATCAGTAGGGTCACTGGGGTGCTGTAGCCCATCTCAGCTATCTTCGGGCAGTTGGCAGGGGATACCCTGAACCGGTTGCCAGCCAGTCGCAGGGCACACATGGGCCATTTAACCTGACATGTATGTTTTTTTTTGGAATCTAGGAGGAAACCGGAGTGCCCACGGGGAACCTATGCAAGCACGGGGAGAAAATGCAAACTCCACACAGGAAGGTTCATCTCAGAACTCTGCCGCACACGTGCTAACTAATGTGCTGCCGTGGTCCCCCTTATGAGAATAGGTATCTGTAAAAAAAAAAAAATGTAAAAAAATATGTTTAGAAGTACAGTGTACTGTATTTTAATTGGTTAAACAAATCGTTGGGCCTGTAAAAAAGTTTGTTTTGGGGTAGCACTGTTTAATAGTTTTTTATTGTATGATAATGTCACGGGGCCGGACCAGATCGGAGGCAGGAGGCAGGAAGGATGAACTCAATCGCGTTAACGAACAGATATTTTATTAAGGAAATAAAAGTCGTCCAACACTCAGGGACAAAACCAAACAAAAACAGGCTTACAGACAAACAGGAACTCAGACTAGGAATACTCACAAAGCAGGCTTTTACTCAAAACGGGCAAACACAGGTTTCCTCTAGTCAAACAGAACAGATTAATGCAGAACAGAAAACGCAATGAACCAGCAACCGGCAATACCCACAGCCCGCCCTTAAGAAGCACACACGCAAATTAGACGATCTGCTACAGCCGGTGCCCAGGGGGTGGGGCCAGCCGGTCGCCATGGCGACCATGCTGGACATGACAGATAATTGTAAAAAGTAGACTTTTACTTCACAGATTTCGCCAATCAAAGGTTCTTTTTGGAACGTAATCCCTGCGATAAACGAGTGTTGAGTTCTCCTTAGATCGACTCCATCACCTTGACACATTAAAAACTCAAAACATTTACTAGCGTTAACTCATATTTACATATATAAATTCCATGACAAGGCGCCAGATTGGGGCTCTTTACATTCCAAAGTTTCGTGTGCATGCAGTGTTATTGTGTGAAATGATTCAAAACAGAAAGATAATGTTTCACTCAGGTGAACGAGTGTGTTTTGAGAGCTTGGCTTTGACGGGCTCTTGGTTTGACGTATTTATAGTATAACATTGAGCGAAATGGGGTTTATACACCTCCCGTGTGCTCTCCCAGAGTCAAAGTAGTTAAAAACGGATCATATTTCCACAGGTGGCTGAGGTGAACTTACATTGGAATGCTGAGTGACATAAATCTCTGTAATTGTGTTATATTGATCAGATAACTAACTGAAGTGGGACACGCCTATTTTTTTCTCCCATCATTCATCTGTCACTGAGGAAAGGGCGTTAATCACAGGCAAAAGAATGTCCATACTTCCATACCAGCAGATCAACAGACTGACACTTCTTTGGAAGAAGTGATGATGTCAAAGTTACTCTTGCATGATGCTTCAACAGGTAATTAAAGGGACACACTAAAAATCTTCTCCATGAAATGGACTGAGGAAAGAATCAGGAAATTAGTTTGCTTATGGTCTGCAAAAGAAATTCTGTTTGTCGTTATGCTGTTCTCAAAATGCTTGCCAGCAATGTTCCCTGTGATTTTCCACGGGTCTGAGCGTTCACACAAAATCGGTGAGCAGCGCTTGAAACAACAGTGAGTAACCATAATCCCAAGTGTGGCAAGATAAGTCATTATCAAACATGTCCAAAACTTGACATCAAGTTACATTTTGCTGTGTTTCCGGCAATGCAAAATTATTTTTCTCTTTTGAATGAATTGACTCATGTACTATACTACTAAACGTCGTTTGTTCTTACAATTCTTTCACAACATATCCATTTCTTTTTTTTTTTTCCTGATATATTTTGTCGCATCATATTAACATTTTTGGGGGCTTATTTAGTCGGTTGTAAGATACAGAACTGTACTTAATCACATTTTTAGTGGAAGTACAATGTTGGCAACAAGATTCACTTATTTGAATGCAACACAAACTTTTCCTTCTTTTTTCCGTGTTTTTTTTTCTACTTTTTTTTTAATTCCTTTAAAAGAATGTCATTGTGTTAATTTTTTTCGAGCTGTTACTTTTTTCTTTTTGTTCTCTGTTGACTTTATTTCCTACATTTCTTTCTTTTCTTTTTTCCTGGCTTTTTCTAAATGTTTCCTTCTTTTTTTCCTCTTCCTTTTGTTTCTTTTTTCCTCAGCTTTTTGATTTTGGTATTTTTTTTCTTTGGATTAAAGAAGCAAAAACAACCCGAAGAGCCGTGTAGGACCCGAAAGAGCCGGTTCCTTTTAGTGAGCCGAGCCGAAGAAGCCGGTTCCCCGACAAACTCTAATAACTTTACTCAACTTCGTTCCCTTTCGACTCGACTTCAAAATACCGCATCTAAGACATAACGTCAGGGGAACCCGTGTATTTTTACCTTCATGCACTGTAACTTGCTTCTTAATAAGTAATTTTGAGCCCTCATTTTTGTGCGCCGGCTAGATTTTCTTGTGTGCTGAGAATGTGCGAGCAGTGCGCAATTGCGCACGCGCGCAGCTTAGAGGGAACCCTGCTTGCCAGGACTGAGAAAACCTCAATAAGCATATAATTTGCTTAACTTAAATTACATAACTAACCATTGAATCAAAAAATAATGTTTATGTTGTTTACTGAAAAAGTATTTGAATTATTTGATTATTGTTTTACTAAATTCCACACGCCCACTATGTTGCTATATACCTGTCTATCTATCTATCTCACTGTCTGCATGTACGTAATATTACCAACCTCCCTCAAACGACGCACACTACCTTTAAATATTATATAGACACATGCTAAAACCAGTGTATTTATTTGTACAATAAATATTGCTTTTGCTTAAGGCACAGTGTGTATCATTTGACCTATAGATGTCACTGTATGATGTAGGGCAACTAAGTGTTTGTGCAAAGAAGCACGAGGAGAATCCATGGAATGAATCTATCTCATAGTGAACAAAACACACCATTTTACTTTTTTTATGCCATCCTTTCTGATATTTTTAGGTACCCGTAGCAGCAAAAAAGCAGTTGTTTATCTTAAAAATCTTTAGGCGAGTCTCATCTTTTGTAAGATTAATGCTAATTTCTGGACTAAAATATATTTAAAAGACTTATATGGTTGTTCATGTATTTTTGCTTATTATTTATATCAGGGGTCGCCAAACCTTTATAAATCTGACCAAAACACACCATTTTACTTCTCATTTTTTATCCCAGCCCTTCTGACATTTTTGGCTACCCAGCAAGATGGCAGATGATTATCTAAACTCGCTTTCGGTGAGCCGCATGTTATGTATAATGTCACAATGTTGTTATTATGTTATTACTAGGTTGTAATTATTAGAAGTAGGATTGCCATTAACAGTAAACCACTAAAACATTGTTTTTTAAGACACTGATCATGTTCATAATACATCATGCCAGTTAGAGATCCAATTTCCTTGAAAATCACGATGACTGGTGAGCAATTCTCAGAACAAGTCAGCGGGGTACTCAGATGGTGTTGGAGGGTACCAAGATTGAGACCCATGATTCTTATCTAGGTTTTTCTGTAGAGAATATGTTTTTTTTGTTACTTGTCGGAGGAGGCATATGATATCCACTATCTCTTTGAGAAAAACTGCCTTTTCCTTTCCTTCTGAGTACACCATTTTTGTGCATGCCACTGAGATCATTCAATGAACCATTAAGAGATTTTTGCATTTTTTGTTTTCTTCCCCACAACATCTTTATCATCTCTCCAAAACGAAACCAAACACGTTCCACAGAATAACAATATACCGTAAATAACAGACTATAAGCCGTTACTTTTTCCCCAAAATTTCAACCCTTTGGCTTATTCAGTGATGCGGCCAATTTATATAAGTTTTCTAACGGCCGCCAGCGGCGCTCGAGTACAAAAGGTAAGATTTAGACCGGTGGAATATATGCACCGAGGAAGACTGCTACTTCTTAGCTTGTGCACAAATTAAATTAGCGTAGACATATCCTCATCATGCAAATTGCAAAATGAAAGGCACATGACGCAGCTTTTAAGCTAAACGCAATCGAAAAGTCCGATAAAGAAGGAAACAGAGCTACTGCACGTAATATTTACTTTGCGAGCGTGTTGCTAGCGTCTTCTTGAATAAGGGAGCTTGGGACGACGTCTATGTGACGAAGTCTCTCTCCCGTATTGAAGGAAGATGACTTTGATGACGTCAGCTATAAGGTGGAAGATGAGGACGGTTTACCGCGGTTTCTACATGTACGGTATGTTTTTTTTAACAGGCCCGTTTACTGAGTCGCGAGCGTGTTCCTAGTAGCGTTTTGCTACCCTTCACAGGCACGGTTTGGGATTATTAAAGCTTTGAAAACCCTCTCGGTGTACCGTCTTTCTTTGTAAATATGTGTAACCATGTATAATATGTATTTGCAACTGTATATATTTGTAATGTATTTATTTTAGAAACTTATTCTGGTATGTTTTGCACAAGCAAATGAGAAAGAAGGGGCGGGGAAAACGCGGGCTGACGGGAAGTGGAGTAAAGGTAAGACGTGGTTGTGGACGCGGCCGACAATAGTGGATATATATTTTTCCCACCCTTACCTTTGGAAATATACACTTTTTTTCTTGGATTACTTTCAACGGGCACCCGGACTCTGCAGGTCTGCATCAAACCTTAAGTACCGGTATCATTTTCCGTTTATTTTGCCGGCTGTGATTGTTGGACTGTGTCGGGTATGGGTTAATTTTGTGTTTGTGTTGCATTTTTTCAATGTGGGCGCATGCGGCTAATATACGGGTGCGGCATGTATGTGTACAAAATCGGTTTTCCTCCTGAAATGTGGTGGGTGCACCTTATAATCAGGTGCGCTCTATAGTCCGGAGTTTACGGTAATGCAATTCCATTGCATGGATATCAAAGAGGTATGCTATCTTTTCCAGGCACGCACATGAGCTCGCTCATAAGCAAAAGTTAGCGTCTTCAACTTCGCCAAGAGTGACATGAGTGTGAGTAGACACGCAGATCAATCTCTAGCCTCAGGGCTTGGGCAGGAGGCACGGGAGGAAAGTGGAAGGGAGGGAGAAATAGAAGGTGGAGAGGTCGTTTGCTGGATAGGTGGAGGAATAGAGATGGAGGGCGTGGGGTTATAGGTCTCCTTCTCTGCCAGGTGTGCTTTTCAAACACATACACACACGCTCACCTTCCACGGCATAGTTGAGGTGAAAAATGACAGCCGTCGACACTGGAGACGGAATGACAGGGACGTGGAGAAATTCCCACGCAACTCGACATGCATTTGAGCCGAGATTCCTAAGGAAAGTTCATGTTGAATTGGAATAATACCGAAATGTACGGACTATGGGTCACAGGTTTTTATTTGCATATTTTAGCCGGGGGTGCGACTTATACAACCTCTAGCAAAAATTATGGAATCACCAGTCTTGGGAAAGCCATCACTCCGACATTTTATTCTGTAGGAAAAACTCAGATCCCAAACATAAAACAAGCATAAGGTCATTGCAAAGTACACCATATTGGCAATCAGAAACACTATATTAAATATAAATATAAATATAAATATATTAAATAATATATATTTTCTCCTGAAAATATTCTATGAGACAGTTGTGACAAGCGCCCTCTTCTATGCGGCAGCGTGTTGGGGAGGCAGCGTCAAGAAGAAGGATGCCTCTCATCTCAATAAACTGGCGAGGAAAGCGAGCTCTGTTGTGGGCACGGAGGTGGACAGCCTGACAACAGTAGCTGAGAGACAGCCACTGAAAAAGCTGCGGTCAATCATGGACAATTCATCAAATCCACTACACAGCATTATATCCAGACAGAAGAGCAGCTTCAGCGACAGACTGCTGTCACTGTCTTGTACCACGGACAGACTGAAGAGATAATTTCTTCCTCATGCCATGAGGCTCTTTAACTCCACCCGGCGGAGTAAAGGCCCACAATAAACCACACCCCCTACATTGCATATTACCGTACTTTTATTGCAGTGTGTATTTTATGTAGCACTATTTAAATACTCTATACAACACGCTACAGTGGGTATTAGCACGTCACATTGGGTATTTGTATATTGTATTCCTTTTGCTTTATTATTGTATTGTTCTCAGCGAAGGGATGCTGCTGGGAATGTGAATTTCCCTGTGGTGATGAATAAAGTATCTATCTATCTATCTATCTGGCTATCTATCTATCTATCCATCTATCTATCTATCTATCTATCTATCTATCTATCTATCTATCTATCTATCTATCTATCTATCTATCTATCTATCTATCTATCTATCTATCTATCTATCTATCTATCTATCTATCTATCTATCTATCTATCTATCTATCTATCTATCTATCTATCTATCTATCTATCTATCTATCTATCTATCTATCTATCTATCTATCTATCTATCTATCTATCTATCTATCTAAAACAAATTGAGAAAAAACATTGCAATGGTCAGTAAATGCTACTTTCAAAGAGCGAGTGCAAAGAAACAAATATGAATTCACTCGATTCTGAGGAAAATAAAATGGAATCGGTGCATTTTGAGTAGACAGAAAATGACACACCCAGGCAATTTCCTTTTCTTAATTGGGTACCTGGTTTGGATAAGGTCTGATCGTTAGTCAGCAGATAAAAACAGTGCAGTTATCACACCTTGGAGGGCTCCTGGACTATGTGGATTGGATAAAATCATGGCTCCAACAAGAGGCATGTCTCATGAGACCAAAGACAGGATCGTCAAACTTCTTGAAGAAGGTAATTCTAGTTGTATGGTTGCCAAATATGTGGGCTGTTCACAGTCAGCTTTATCGAATATTTGGACCAGGTACAAACAACTTGGTGAGGATGTTAAAGTCAAGCCTACTGGTAGACCAAGGAAGACATGTAGGCGTTAAGTCAAGCAACTAAAGGCCATATGTCTTGAAAACAGAAAATGGACCTCAAGACAAATGAAGAGGAAACGGGAGGAAGTTAGAGTCAATGTATGTGACGACTGTACAAAATCGCCTAAAGGAAATGGGACATTCATGTAGGAAAGCTAAAAATAAACCATAAATAAGTAAACCATTGTTGAGTGCAATGGGTTAAGTGGAGGCAATCATGGACTGTGGATGACTAGATGAAGGTTATCTTCAGTGATAAGTCAAAATCTGCATTTGACAATGTGGTGATGCTGGAAATTCAGTTTGGTGCCGTGCCATTGAGATTTACAAAGAGGACTGCCTAAAGAAAACATCCAAATTCCCACAGTCTTTATTGATATGGGGCTGCGTGTCAGGCAAAGGCACTGGGGAGATGGCTGTGGTCAAATCTGCATTAAATAAACAAGTTTACATTGACATTTTAGACACCTTTCTTATTCCTTCAATTGAAAAAAGGTTTGGGGATGATGAACTCACTTTCCAAAATGACATTGCAACATGCCACAGACCGAAAACTGTAAAACCATCCCTTGGAGAAAGACGCATCCAGTCGATATCATGCCCTCTAAAGAGCCAATTCTCAACCCAATTGAAAACCTGTGGTGGAAATTGAAACCAATTGTCCAAAACAAGGCTCCGACATGCAAAGATGATCTAGTAACTGCAATAAAAGAGAGTTGGCACCAGATTGATGAAGAATACTGCTATTTTTTTTTTTTCTCAGAATGGTGTGATCCCATATGTTTTATCTTGGGGGGCGGCAGTAGCTCAGGAGGTAGAGCGCTCGTCTTGGGATCAAGGGATCCCAGTTCGAATCCCGGCTCGTCCGTGTTACATGTCGAAGTGTCCTTGGGTAAAACACTGAACCCCTAATACCCACAATAAGCAGGTTAGCGCCTTACATGGCTGCAAGGCCGTTATTGGGAAATGTGGCGCACAAAGTGCTTTGGGAAGTCATTTACTTGAAAAGCGCTATATAAATGCAGATCATTTCATTTTCATTTCATTTCATCTTAGCTTGTTCTACAGGATAACACGTCGGTGTCAGTCCAAGATTGATGGGTCCGTACTTTCTGCTAGGGGTTGTACTCTGGTGAGACTTATATGTGAAATTATAAACACATTATTGCACCATTGAGTTTTAAATGTGTTCTAACACCTAATATCACTACACATGCTATGTTCACACTAAACAGCAAGAGGGCGCTCTAGGCCAGTGTTGATCATTTCAATCTTTCCCGGTTGTGGGTGGTCATTTGTCAAACCGACTTGGAGGAGTTCTCATCTCATCTCTCATCTTATTAGCTGCACCGCTTATCCTCACTAGGGTCGCGGGGGTGCTGGAGCCCATCCCAGCAATCATCGGGCAGTGGGCAGGGGACACCCTGAACTGGTTGCCAGCCAATCGCAGGGCACACGGGGACAGACAACTCACTCGCTCATTCACACCTAGGGACAATTTGGACCGGCCAATTCACCTGAAATGCATGTCTTTGGAATGTGGGAGGAAACCGGAGTGCCCGGAGGAAACCCACGCAAGCACGGGGAGAACATACAAACTCCGCACAGGAAGTCTGGAGCTGAATTTGAGCCCACACAGGAGGTTCCCAAGACATGAACTGTGCTCCACATGCGCTAACCACTGCCGTTAAAAAGGCCAGAGGATGAAGATTTAGAGTGAAGCTGATAGGTAACTATGTTATCTGAATAACCTTCAATCATGTTACGTTCCTGCACTCCTCAGACTTATTCAGCCTGTTGTTTCCTTTTCTTTTAAATTGCCTTTCAAGATGACATGTAGGTATTTGGTGTTGGATTTTATAATATAAATATCCCCCCAAAATGTGACTTATTCTACAAGTGTGACTTATACGTGTCCTTTCCTCCTTAATTATGGAGTTTTTTTGCTGGTGCGACTTCTACACCCGAAATATATATACTCCGGGAAATATGTTTAAACGTTTCATTTTATTTATTTTATGTGTGAGTTTTACTACCATAAATGCCAGACCAAGGATGGCTCCTGATTAAAAATGAGGGAAAAAAACAGTTCAACTTTATTGTCAAATAGGCTATATCGTTGTATTTTGTTTATTTTCCTCTTCAGTCGTGTTGTAACAAGCATCACATCACTGAATGAATAAATAACCTGAAGAAACAAGGGATGGCAGGTTATCAGAGAACCGTCCCCAAAATAATTTTGGATGGTTATTCAATCTTTCTTATTAATCCATTTGTCACGACCATAATGGAATCAGGACCCAAATGCGTAGCGTTAACCACAGGTTTATTGGTAGAATCAGGAAGGGCAGCGCCCGCGATCCGGTGCTCGTTGGGCGCGGGAAGCAAGCCGCCCACACAATCGGATCGTTATCCGAAAACGGAAGTGGATCTTCCAGAGCGGGAGATGGTGGTGTCAAGGACGAAAATAAAGCAGGTCGATAGCCGGGACAGGAGAGCAAAAACTTGGTCGGGATCAAAAACTGATGATATGGAAAGAGCATTGTGTTTTTTTTTATATATACCTTCCACTGCAGTTCAATTTGGATGTATATATTGAGAAATTGTTTTGTGGGTGAAAAAGTTTAAATATCATGAGTAAGTTGTAGATATTGAATGAAATACTGTCAAATCTCCCGTTTTGCTCCTGTTATGCCTAACATGTATGAGGTTGGTGAAAACATTAACTAATTTCTCATTTAAAAAGGTGTTAAATATTCTATTATAAAATAAAAATATATATAATGCAATCAAAGCCTCATTCTACTGGTATAGCAGTATTGTTATAAATATTTGGTCTGGTGCACAAAATGTTTATATGTATTTTTTAAGAATGTTTATTTGTTTTCAAAATGTTTACTGTATAACACCATTCATTTAACCCTTTAAGGATTTATGATTTTTCAGGGAATTACTTAGACATTGGATTCATATTTCAACTTAAAGGAGGTGTGTGTAATAATCAAACATTATATGTAGAAGGAAAATATATATTTCTACATGCAAAAGTCATCTGGGTTTCTCCATGTTCTCGTAAACAGTTGCCAGCGAAAAGGACAACCACAGTATTCTCATTTCACCATGTCAGCTTTTCTTCCATTAATTGTAGGTCAGATGGTGTGTATAAACTACTAAAGATTCTCTCAGGATACAGCAGATTATCTCCGGATACGAGCTCTTTGGGAAAACATAAATATTGTCCCCCCTTTTTTTCTTACCCTCTTGTTCTCTGAAGCCACATGTTGTCCATTATCATTAAGTAAGAAAATGATGACTGTCTAGGACCACCAGGGCAGGGTTTTTTCTTGGTACTGTCAGGAGAGTTTAAGCCTCGTTTATGTCTTTGAGTTGGGAAAGTGAAGTCTTTACTTCAATCATGAATGTAAGATTATTTATAAATGCCTTCATTGCCATTGTCTCCAGAAGGGTCCAACGGATGCTAGAGTCTCTCCCAGCTTAATTGGGGTTAGGGATACTCTCGACTGGATGCCAGGAGGTTACACAGGAAGCATAATAAAATGTGTACCAAATTTCAATTTCTCAAGTCTTTTGTTTTATTTTTTGCCATATTTTCTACTGATAAAGCAAAACATTGCACAGCTAACTCATCAAGTGTCATACCATTAGCTCATCAACTAAACATCTTCTCTTAACAATCGTTCTACCAGATAACCTTTTTCCCTGCCATGGAACAAAGGAAAGCTTTAGTTACGCGTTCTAGGTTACAGAAACAAGACACAGTGTTTTTACTCCAGACACTTTCCACTGATTCCAGATTGCCTTTCCCCCGGGGCTCAGGTGTAATTCGGTAATTTGTCCGCTGTTGCCTCTTAGTATTTTTACAACTTTTCAAAGGAATGCGGGAGCACAATAAACTGGTGTGGAGTCACTCTGCAGGACAAAAATACTGATTCATATGCATAGTCTATGAGTCTGGAGCTACATTATTGGAGGACAGGTTAGGTTACTGGGATGATGACAGGCAATAGACAGTCCTTTGAGTTAGCATCATGTTTAAGGAATTCCCCTGTTATAAAGGACTTATGCTAGTGTGCCAACTGAGACCAGACAAAGATCTTCTAAACCTTAAAACGTCTTCCTATCGTGTAACTTCTTTTGCGTATGGCAGTTGATAAGTGTATACTTCAATAGACAATCCAAATAAAGAGAGGGGAGAGCTTAAGATTAGCTACATGGCTCAGCATGTGTACAGGCTGCTGTGATTGTTTGGGGTTATGATATTTAGTCAGTACTGTATATTGAATTTTGTTTTGAGAATGTTTTTGCCCACTACTGCATATATGTTCATCCAATCTAAATGTAATAGTAATGACTGCTGCGCTAGTTGATTAAGATTGTAAGGTGCAGACACAGGGGTCTTATCTGGGGCAAAATATGTTCCTTTTTTGTCCTAGACAATTAACCGCTGATTTTTTGTTGGAAATGAACGTCAATTAGTTCATTCTTTGGCTGTATGATTATACGAATTCAAAATTGACTTACTTCCATAAAATTGCGCAGGCTGCTTTTAAAAATATTTGCTCTGTAGTCGGGAATTCACGGTATTTTGGATTTCTTACCGCACGTTGAAATATGAGTTGACACCGTCACCTTGTAAACCATAATAGGGCTGTTTTTTTTTTGTTTTTTTTTTGTTTTTAAGACCCCATTTGTATTCTAACTCTCAAAGTCGTGGGGGTACTAACACACTTTGCTTCTTCACCATACCCAAAATTGTGATAGAAAAAGTGTCAGGGCCCTCGCGGGAATTTTAATGGCTGAAGCACAGGGTCATTTATCAAGCTGGGGCTCAGTGGTGGACTTAAGTGAAAATGGTAGAGGAGGGATGAACAAGAGGGGACAATGGGAGCCGTGACAGTGCCTGAGAAAAAAAATGTGTGAACGCCCCTCTGGGTTCATTCGTTTTGAGCCCTGTTGTCTGTGCGTTAGGCAGTGGGGTCAAGAAAGGGGGTTCTCGGGCCACCGGTTTGGGCCAACTCTGCTCTGGTGATGGCCAAGGGACCAAGCATATGTCACCTGTCAACAGCGAAAAGGGTTCCTCCCTGAACTAAGGTGCACGTCATTAACACCATCTGCACCCATGAGGTATTGCAACACACACTTGTTTTGGCCTTTCCAATTTCAGCATAGTAGTTGTTTTTACTCTGAATTACTTATTGGTGCTCTGACATGCTTTTTGGATACATTACATTGGTTTCTGGCAATAAATGTTTTGATTTTTAAAATATATCATCACATGGACAAGGCATGTAATGGAATGGAAATCAGCACAGAAGAAACCCCACCAAGATATCGCCACAAACATCACCAATCAACTGCCAAGAGCTTAAACCTGTCACCAAATTTAAATACTTTGGATCTATCATATCAGAAGAGGGTCAGAACCGGAAATCATAGCCAAGATAGCACAAACCATAGCCAATCTTGGCAGACTTAAAACCATTTGGAGGGACATGAACATAGCAGTGTGATCAAAAATCCGACTCTTGCAAGCACTGGTTACTTCCATCTTCCTCTAGGCTTGCGGTACATGGACTCTCGCAGTAAAGCTGGAAAATGAAATCCAGGCCAGGGATATGCAATGCTACAGGTTACTTCTAGGCATCCGCTACATAGCCTATGCAACAAACTAAACAGTCCGCAACACCATCAGAGGCACATTGGACCCTAAGAAGATCCATTGTCACAAGATGATCAGGACTGGCCAAGATAATTCTCCAGGAGACAGACCAAGTGGGCAGGAGAAGAACAAGACTGAAAAAGAACTGGGCCGACAACATTAAGGAATGGACTGGTGCCAACTTGGCCATGACCCAAACGCAGGCCAGGAACAATCAACATTGGAGAAAGCTGCCCAGAGTTGCGTCGTCAGTGGTGCCCGGATGATCTTGGCTTCAACACTGAGCTAGATAGATACATTGTGTTGCACGTTAGTTTGAACGAGCCACCCTTTTGACATTAAAATAGATAAATGTGACCGTGAATTACATTTTTACACACAGAACACAATCTGTCTCTCGAATATAAAATGCAAACACACAAACACATTTTTAATGGCGTTGTGAAGTGTATTTACATGTTAGGACACAAATACCAAAACTATATTCAATTCGTCTAAAGATCACAATAATTATATTTGACTTTTCTTAAACCGAAAGTGGGAAACATTTACCAAAACAAATAATCGAATGCATTCATTTTGGCGGTGCATTCACGCACATAATCTTGTCTCGCTTCAAGATAAAGCAGGGTCAATTTTCTTTTTCTAATTTGAAAAGATAGTAGATTGTTCTGCAAAATCAGAAGGCGTTTTCAAGAGGAGAAAAGTGGTAGGTTAATGGGTAAAACTGTAGTGTAATTTCGATAGTTAATTTAATGTGCAAATACAGTACAAGACGAATTTGGAAAAAGTTAAGTGGGTCGATTGATTTCTCTCATGAAAAGTATTCTAAGGCTGCAGAGTGACTGACACATTTCACACATGATCCTCCTCATTTGCAATAAAATAACGTGCCAGCTTCTCCCTATTAATATGTACAAGCCACTCATTTTTTTCCCTACATTTTATTCACTCCGGCTTTTAATACAGTACAGCTTTTTTCTTTTATTTTTTCATGGAGTTAAAAAAATGTTGCCCACTATCAGTAAACCAATGAATACATACAAACACAAAAATCAGCTGTGACATCTGGAAACATTTCTCATGCCCGTTGAGAGAAAATGGCAATTTTTTGCCCAATGTTATTCATATAACACATAGCAAAGAAGGAGGTTTGACAGCATTTAATTCAATATTCACGACACCCACAAGTCCTCAATTTATACATCCAAAAAGGAGTGGAAGTTATTTTTCAGAAATGCTACACGTCTCCCTCCTGAAGTTTCCTTTAATTATCAAGGAACTATAACAGGCAAATGTAATTTGGTGCATTATCCAATCGCCGATAACAACAACATAAAAAGGCACGTTTGTGTTGCAATCTGGCACTATTACCTATAGGTCCTATGGTATGGTTTACTGGCACTGTCATCTTGAGATATAGAGCTCAAATTTTACGCAACGCAGCCCGTTGGCATTTTCTTTCGGTGCTTTAGTAAATGTGTGATCGTCTTTGTAATCGCCATTTTGTATGGTCACATGATCCAAAAAACGTGGCACAAACATATGGAAAAAATATTGATAGGCATTGTTGGAATTATTACTTTATCAATACAGACTTACATTAGTAATCTGACTCTAATTTCTGACCTTACCCAAACACCAATCATCCAACACTATGCGCGCTCGTTCTACAATAGAAAGGCATCAGGAAGCCGGCATTTCACACACGAGTGGATTCATTCCTAACACACAAGTCTAATACAAACAACTGGGTCTCGGGTCCCTCTTAATACAATCTTGTGAGTCTCTGTTCCCACCAGCAGGCACACCTCCCATCCGAGTGGCCCAGCAGTAATTTATACTATACAATATCCAAATAGCACAGCAAAAAAACATCCTAGCATAATTCTATTGGCTATGTGTATACTGCAGTTATCCTTAGCTCGCTCTGATTGGTCTTTCCTCCCCTGCAGGATCACGTGTTGGCCCCTCCTGGTTGTGGTTTCCTGGCAGTTGTTTACCAACTGCCTCTGAGTCATCACCCTGCTTGTGGTAGTTACCGTCTGTTCTAGAACATTCTGTTCTTGCACTTTTTCGCACCACACATCCTGTTCGACCCGTCACGCGCTCATGCAGATATCCTCATACTTTCATACAATAAGCAGCATCATCTAACAAAACACTCTATGCTTATATTTTGATTTCGTTTAATGCTTGTATTTTGGTTTTCCTTTAGCATATAACTCTTCAACAAAGCTTATTCTTAAAAAAAAAAAAAAAAAAAAGATGAAGTCACATCATCCTCGTTTAGTCAGAGAGGGATGACGTTTCACGCGCAAGGGACCGGCGTTGTGTGATCAATCAAGTGCTAAAAAATCCTTGCAAAGTTCAAGCATTGTTCGTGTATGTTTCTTGCAATACGATGTTATATTTGTAAGCATTATGCCCTTGTTTTTTATGGAAAGCATTGCTTACATGTTGGAGGTATCAAGAATAAAAAAATAAAAAAAACACCAAAGAAAATAATCTGCTTAAAATGTATCCTTTCAAAAAAAGCCGTTTTTCTCAGTTTTCTAATAAACTAATATTTTTAAGAGACTCAGTCATTTTCAACTGTTGTTTACTGAAAAATGGTAAAACCAAGCTTTTCCAATATAAAAGATGGGGCTTCAAGTTGGCATTGGCTCTCCCAATTTGAGAAAAACGTCTGGTATTGAATGAGTTAATTGGAGAGATAGATATGTGTGAGAACATGCACTCATTCTTATGTATAAGCTATCGTGAAACCTAAGTATGGCAATGATTACAGCCCACGGGGAGGGCAAAAGACAGGCCCGACGTGCGCTAGTTGTATGGTGTTGAGTCCAGATAGAGGAAATGCTGGAATAATAAGAACAGGAAGGGCAAATGGCCTATCAAACACACCCCTCTCTGACCTCCCCTGAGCCTAGCCGACCAGGATGAAAGATCCAGCCACTTTCTTCTTCTTAATGGTTTCCTTAGTAATCAGTGCAGCGGAAGTGCTCCAGTCCGGGGTGATTAGCCCGGGCTAGGATTCCTTAATCGCCTCAGCTCCGTTCTCATGCTTTAAGAGAAAGAAAGGAGAGGAGGAAGGAGTGAGAAGAAGGGGGAAAGGGAAGCAAGGGTGATAACAGTCCTGGTGTATTTTAAGAGAAAGCGTAAAAACGGGGGAGATGTTTGGATAAGAGATGAGTTTGGAAGTCTATAAGAGTTGGGTTTTTACTTATTCATTCATTGAAACCTGACCTCTCCAGAAAACATTGACTCATCTTGAAATCAATTACAGATTTGCCAAAATTAGCCGTGTTTCCTCACACGTTCCTTCCCAGAAAATCTGCATGGTACTTAACATCTGGAATATAATTGAGAAAACAAAACACATTGTTCACATTCCACAGCTTTATTCCTTTCGGTTGTTTGGATCTAGGGGTAAGATCTTGGGCCTGTATTTCGGGCTTAAAATGTCAATCATTAGGTTGGGCTTCTCTCACATTTTTTTTCTCCCTTTGTGTAGAATCCTTACAGCAATCACTTACTTTTGCTCAAGCAATTATTTAGAAACATAAAATGATAACCTTCATTACAAAATTATCAGTTTAACTCCATATCACTAAAAAATAAATCTTCATCATCGCTGTTGGCTTAAAAGATGCGTGGCTTCCTCTCTCCATCTCCCTCACGTCAGACTTAATTTCTGCTTCTTGCCAATAGCTTACAAGCGTTATCATTTTCTTTCTGCTTTTTGGCCAAATCTTTCATGATTTGCAGCTTGTAATCTGCAGAATATGATTTTCCTTTCGGCGCCTTTTTGTTCAGTTACACTTTTGTACGCTGCACATTGGCAAAAGTAAAGCTACGTGTTTACTTTGGTGGCAAATTAAAGCTTCGGGTTTATTTCTGGCTCATATATCAAATGGAATGAATTCATCAGGTTTGGGTGGGTTCGGGTTTATATGCCCGTGACTCGGGTCGGGTTAGGCTAAATTTTTATGCCGGATCCTTCCAATAGTTGGATTCCTTAAACACAAGGGGTCGTAGGGGCACAATTTCCTGTGATATGTCTCGGGCAAGTACAGTCCTCTCAAGGCCAACATGTGTTTTCCCCTGGTCTCGAACCAGGACCTTTCGCATCTTGGGAAAATCTGACTAAAAGTCTGGTCTTTGAATGCACTGCGAGTCCAACACAGAACATAACTACTATAAAATATGGACTACAAGCCTTAGCTTCTTTGCTACGTTTGAATCACTGCTGCTTTAAATACGGTGTGGCTTATACTCTTAAACTGTTGTTGTAGTTGTTGTTTTTTTGTCGCAGTATCAAGGAAAAGGGCAAGCTGCTCTTTTCCACAACACATGCACTCTAAATAAAAAAACAAAAAAACAAAAAAAAAACAACTGTGGAAACATTTACGACCAAAATATGTGCAGGTTTTTCCCATATGATACATAGCAGGAGAAAAACTGGAGGGTCAGTCATTTTTCATTATTTACGACGTATTAACAATATTTCAACTTTTTCACACACAAATCAGGTAGTCAATTTTTATTTTCGAATTCAACAGCTGTGGAGGTTGTCAGGAAACGGACCAGGAAGCAGGAAGTCGGAACTCATATGCGTAGACGATCTGTCACTTTAATTAGGAAAGAAAAGTTGTCCAACACACAAACGGACCAAAAACAAAACAAAACAGGTACAAAGGCAATCAAAATTACAAACTAGGCATTACTCAGATCAAACGGGCATGAACAGGGTTACAACAAGGGTTAAACAATGATCTGGCCACGGGCAGTCCCAAAAGGAGCGTTTAAGTACTCCAAAAGCAATCAGTCCAATGCGTCTCAGCCGGTGTCAAGTGGCCGGGCCAGCTGGGCGCCATGACAACCGTGCAGGACTTGACAGAGGTTATCTATCAAAAACGCGAAACTTCTTTTTCCTTATAGAATGCGTAATTGTCAGGTAATCTTCGAGGAAAAAAAAAATTGTTATTCGTAGCATATATATTAGGGAATCTGGTTTCACAACTAAAATTAATCGATTCATTAAAAAAAGGATTAACGTATGTAGAAGCAATTTGTTTTAGTTATGCATTTTCGCATAGGGATTCCAAAATAATCCTAGAAGTACATTTCCCAATCTTACTCAAGTAAATGTAACGGAGTAAATGTACTCCATTACTACCCATATTTGGTAACAGATTATAACATTTAAATACAATTTGAGATCTTCTAGTATTCACTGCTTCACCTGATTATAGTATATGTTGTAAAAACGAGTCCTCCTTTTGTATGTTTTTATTCCCGAAAATGTTTGTTTTTATTGGGAGTTCCCCTAATCGTGTGTGACGAAGCTACTTGTTTTCTCAGTGCAACCTGCCTACGTTTAAGTTTCTCTCTTTTGAATTGTGTAGTGCTCATGTTACAGTGTCAAAATGTAACAAAACAGGGATAAGTGTGAAAACAGATCCCGTATGTATTAACCGATCGACCACTATTGCGTAACCTCACCTGATGTTTCTCTTTGACATTTTAAGTCATTTTTGTCCGTCAGTGGCAGCCTGGTTTTAGGTTACCCTGGGCTTTCCCTTCCAAACAATTATTGTGAGACATTAGCTTCAATCTCAGGAATTGAGAAATGGATACCCACTAGCAAATACTAATCGGTCATATCATGTTAGGACTAACGAGGAAATGAGCTCTGATCCTTTTTGGTTGCCAGCTTGTATGTTAAGCATCATTCTATCAACAGCTATCAATGAGATATCCTTTGGGAGAAGCACTTGACCTCGACGAGGTGGAATGAAAAGGCTTATTCAGCACGACAGTGAGGCTATCCTAAGAATTAGCTCGGGATGCTTGTTGAGGGTGCATTAAGCGTTGCGGACATTAACATGTATTTTAAACAAATTGGAAAAACGTTTTCACACCATGCATTAGTCAGAGATGAGTAAATAGCACCAATTTGTGACCGTTCCTCAGTTTCATAGTCCATACAGTTTATAATATTTCAAATCTACAATTTCTTGGACAATAGAAGAGGGCTGCTTCTAAAATGAAGGCCACATAATATTGGCATATGGACAACTAATAATAATAATAAAAGGAAATTAAGATACCTAAATTGACAGTATCGTTTTTATTTTTCTTCTATTTCTAAAACCAACCTGAAAACAATATCAGGACCGGAACGGAGACAGGACCCACTTGCATGCGTTTCTCTTAGTTTTATTGGGAAGAAGGGAAAGGATTGTACAGAAGGCAGGGTTGGGTAGGGTTACTTTAACTGGATTACTTTCAATTACTTTCGGATTACTCCAATACCAAATATGCTAATAAAAGACAAAATAAACTAAATATGAATACAATTATGACTCACAACACGTGGTGAGCTTTCTCTCCTGGATTTGATCTATTTGATCTCCGACAAAACTAACATAAAATGCGACAGAAACAAAATGAAAATAAATCCAAACAGCTTGCCAGCATCATTTTTGCCGTTCCATGTATTCCGTTACTCCCCAAGCGGCACAAAATTTAGTAATTGTATTCATATTTAGTTTATTTTGTCTTTTATTAGCATATTTGGTATTGGAGTAATCCAAAAGTAATTGAAAGTAATCCAGTTAAAGGAACCCTACCCAACCCTGACAGAAGGGAAAGGATTGATCCGGAGATTGGTGGTCGCGGGGAGCAGATTGCTCGGACGCAGAAGTGGTATTTCTGTGGCGGGCGATGGCGGTGTCGAGGGCGGATAAAAACAGGTCAGTAGCCGGGACAGAAGAGCAAAAACGTGGTCGAGATCAGAAAATGGGTCGAAGCCGGGAAACAGACTGGGGCCAGAACAGGAGTGAGTCAGGGTCGAAAAGCTTGCCTAGCATGAGCTGAGGTTCACAGACGGACTGACAACGGGTGACAGAAAGACGGGGGTTTAAAAAGTGACAGTGAGCCAATCAGGTTCCGAGACACTTGGCGCCAAAGGAGCGGGAACAGGTGCCTCGCATCAGTAATCATGACAGACAATGCTTACAGTAAAATGGGCACACACTTTTGCCAGAGTTTTTGGTGTTTTTTTGGGTGGATAAAATGAGAAAATAAATATGAAGATCCTCAAAAAACCTTGTGTTAAGGCAATGAAGTCACCTTATTCCAGCTCAACATTTTTGAGCAAACCCACAATTGTATTCCCTAAAGAAAATCTCAAAGCACACTGTCCATTAGAAATGTTTAAAAATGAATTCATGGCTCCAGTTAATGTTTTTTTTAAGCTTGAATTATTATTATCTAAATTGTCTGTGTAACACTAATCTTGTGATTAAAATGTTGGAAATATGCTGTAGTATTTTCAAAGTCTAAATTTCCTATCAGACAGAAGAATCAGGAACATTGACGCTCAGCCAGGGGAGCTAGGGCTCACCTGTCATCAAGGATATATCAAATTATATTAAATGATTATATTTATTCAGTGTTCGAGTAGTTTTCTAATTTAACGTCACAGTTTTTGTTTCGTGTTTGGCCTTTCCGACCTGCTCACAAGCTTTAATGATTTGTTTTGAAACAGTTCCAAGAAGACATCTGCATGTTTAAGAGCATTTTCAAGTCAGGCCCCAGTGCTGTGGAATACTCTGCCCTCTGAGATTCGATCTGCACCCTTAGTGGAACTGTTTAAATATAGGCTTTAAACACACCTTTTTTTCCATAGCTTATGAATGACCTATATTTCATGTTTTATTTCATGCAGCCTGGTCATCCTGGAAGGGGGATTACCGAATGAGCGGTCCCTTATAAGTTTCTTCATTTTCCTCATGTTGACGTTTTTGAATTTTTCCTTGCCCTCATGTAGGTTTTAGATCAGGGGATGGTGTATCAATAGTCTGTAGTTTGCAGTAGTATGTGGTCTGTGCAGACCGTTGAGACTCCTTGTGATTCAGGGCTATACAATTAAACATGACTTGATTGACTTGACTTCATATGCCTCACCTGTCATCATTTAAAAATCAACATTTAGAAAGTAATCAATAGTTATTTGTAATCAGTTTTGAAGTCCTCTCTTGTTTAACTTCACATTTTTTTCTTTTTCAAAATTGCAATATTTTTACAGATAAGAAATACCTTTAGCAATTGTATGAATCGTATTATTGTGCTGAACAGAAGTAGAGTGAGGCACGCAATCATCTTGCCTCATGGCAGAGGGCGACAGTGAGAGCAAGGATTCTGATTTTGGCACATATCCCAGCCTCATCAATTACAATTTGTGATAGTATGAGCAGGCTACTAGTATTTAATCTCTTGTTGTGTGGGTTTCTCTTTTACAAAGAAGAATACCTCTTCAAAAGTAGCAGAGCTTCGACTTCATTTACAAGTTAAGACAATAAAAGTTTATTTTTCATGCAAATTTACATATTGCTGGCTTACTCCGCCAATCAAATTACAATACAATGTAGGTTCATTTATTTTAAAATCTGACTGCCTCACCAGACACAAGCATCACGACATTACATTGCTTATAATATAAACAATAATGTGATATTCTCAGCCGTTAAGTAATAAATGACGGGGTACCAGACAACATGAGAAGTTTTTAGGGGTAGTCTACAATATATGGACTACTTTGCTCAGTTTCTAAACACCTGCTTTCTCTTAAACGTGTGGAGGTGGCTGCAAAAGCTGGATGGATATTGAGAAATCCATGGCACAGTTTACGAAGTTGACAGACAAAACACACTCAAACTGGGCCTCGGAATCGTGCTGGAAAGGGAATACGGTAGTGGGCTTTCAAAAGGAATGGGTGAGATGGGTGTTATGGAGGGCGTTCTGAGGAGTAGACTCATTGTACTGCTTAGAAAGGCTTGGAGTGCCAAACTGAGCTTTTTCCTGCAGTTTCATTCCAGATGATTTTGAGTGTTCTTGGCGATCATGCACGTTCTTAGAAAGTCTTTGTGATGGCAAGTGTTGGTGATCTCTGCTACTTGGAAGAATGATGCATTAAGGGAAAATTCAAAAGGAACTTCTCTTTTGTGAGTCCATCCTACAGATAATTGACCTTGATTTGAGCATGACATAAGAAATAAATTAAACCCTACTCAACCACTAAAAAGCTTTACACTATAGCTTTTCTATCCTTAAAAATGCCCACCAATTGAAAGAAAGAGAAAAATTAAATCTACTGTGTTTTCAAATTCAAACAAAAACCCCAAAACAAATTGGACTCAAGAATAGTATGTATAAGTCTACAGCTCCTTTATTTTGATGCGAAACTAAGTCTCTGCTTGTGATAAAACAATTGCAAATCATATTTTCGTTTTGGTAAAAGATTACAACGTATAAAAATGGTGTGCTCTAAAATCTACTGCTATTTAATGTCAAAAGGTTGCCATGTATGCAAAACATATATATTTGTTGCTTTTGCAAATACTTTTATTCAAAATGTTTGCTCATATCAGGGAATTAGTCCCTTAATTTATTATATTGATCTAAATTTTCTTTTGAAGAAGCATATAGTTTATTTTTTTTAACAAACCACAAAAAACGAACAAAGTTTTAAAATTGCAGAAACTTAAAAAAAAAGCAAACACTGTAGGAGCAAAAGTGTCCACCCAAAGAAGAAAAAGCACAATGTATTACAATTGTAAGGGTAATTAGTTCAAATTATATTTATTTAGTTTAGAACAGGGGTGTCAAACAGGAATCTGGCCCGCGAGACAATGCTCGAAGAAGCACAATAGAAAAACGAGCTGCAGGTTGAAATATGCCCACTTGATGTCGCCAAAACCTGGTGCCTCTCACAAACGCTGCACTTGTATTTATTTCTCTCTCACTCTGTTTTTTCCTTTTTTCTTTTTCTCTCTTTCTCTTGCTTTCCATTTTTCTCTTTCTCGCCTACTCTCTCTTTTTCTCATCTTTGCTCTTTGGTTTTTTCTTTGGATTTCTTTCCCCCTCTTTTATTATTTATCTTTATCTCTTTCGTTTCTCATGTTCTCTCTCTCACATACTCTCACTCTCTCTCCCTTTCTCTCTTTTTCTCTTTCTTTGTCCCACCCTCTCTACCTTTCTCTCCCTCTCTTTCTCTTATTTCTTCCCCTCTTTTCTTCTTTCTCTCTAATCTACTAGTCCGGCCCCCGAGAGAATGTTTCTTCTATCGTGTGGCCCCGAGTTAAAATGAGTTTGACACCCCTGGTTTAGAATCTAATTTAGTGGTCACAGAGTCCACCAGAAGGTGCTGCTCAAGCTTCCTTTACCGGAATTAGTCCACAAGATAGTCTCATTTTATTCTACAGGAAACAATCCTCAAACCATATTGCATTTTAGCTTTTAAACTGAGCAGTTTATTGACATTGATCGACCAATCTGAAGGGAAATAAGAGACAAAACAAAACAAATAATGCAAGGAATAATACATCTAAATAATGAATCAGTTCTTTTTATCTTTGTGTTATGCTGGTTTAGTTGTGTTTTTTGCACATTTACGCATTTGTTGCCTATCTGTTGCTTAATGGAAATATAATCCCCTCTTTTGTGCACCTTGAATTTCCTAAGAAATGTGGATGTCGTTTCTGCATATTGTAACCGTGGTCTGTGCAGTCCTTTGAGATTTCTGTGAATAAGGGCTATACGAATACATATGACTTAATCGCGGCACGTCGAGTATAAAAACCCTGGTTCAATCACCTCGACCTGGTCCACATCTCGACGCCCTCCCATAAACTGCGGCCGTAGGGCTAACTGCCATACATTAGCCCGCCTAGCTAGGTCGGCTAACAGCACTGCCGCCGTCAAACAAGACACCTCCGCCGTCAACTTTGGATTGCTGAACGTCCGCTCACTCAGGAACAAGGGCCACCTCATCCAAGACGTCCTCGCTGAACGAAAACTCGACTTCCTCGTTTTAACAGAAACTTGGCAACAAACAAACGACTTCGCTGCTCTGAATGACTCCACTCCTCCCGGCTTTGTTTACATCTGCCGTCCCCGTGGCAACGGCCGTGGAGGAGGTCTCGCGGTAATTCACCGCGAGAAGTGGAAAGTCTTGCCTGTCTCCGTCACTTCATCGACTTCCTTTGAATGTCTGGTGTTTAAGCTCCCCGGACCCACGCCAACCATTATTGCTTCAATTTATCGCCCCCCAAAGCCACATAGTGATTTTATCAATGAATTCTCCAGCTTAATTACACATTTATCCACTCTCTCGCCAAATTTAATTTTATTAGGAGATTTCAATATTCACATGGACAACCCCAACCTGCCACTCACCAGAGACTTCACATCCTGCCTGGAGAGTCTCGGGATACACAGCCTTATTGACTTCCCCACCCACATTAAAGGCCACACATTGGACTTGGTTTGCTGCTCTGGCCTCTCTACTTCCAAGCCCACTTCCAACGTTTTTCCTGAATCTGATCATGTCCTCCTCACTTTTAACACCGTACTCTGTCTCTCTACTGTCAAAACCTCCCGTCTCATTTCTTTTCGTAATACCAAAAATATCAACATTGACACCCTCTGCTCCATTATTGACCGTTCCCCACCCCCAGAAGCTCTTTCAAGCCCGGATGAGCTTACCACTCACTACAATACCTGCCTCACAAATATTCTAAATTCTCTTGCCCCCCTGAAAACCAGGACTGCCTCATTCTCCACATCTGCCCCCTGGTTTACACCCGCTCTTCGGTCAATGAAATCAAAGAACCGCCAACTTGAGCGACTCTATAAGAAAACCGGCCTCACCATCCATAAGGACATGTACACTACCCATACTGCTAAATACAAGGACCAAATTGCACAAACCAAATCCAGCTACTACTCCGGCCTCATCCTTTCCAACGAAGGAAATTCAAGAACTCTCTTCTCTGTCATGAACAAAATCCTCCAGCCACCAAATTCTCTCCCCCTCCACCTGTACTCCACAGCAACCTGCAACTCCATAATGGAGTACTTCAATCACAAAATCCTTAAGATTCATCACCAACTCCATCAAAACCTGTCTGCTCCCTCCCCATCTGAATTTCCTTCTCCTTGTCACTTCTTCTCCAGTTTTGCTCCACCCACGACTGCTGAATTATCCAACCTCATACTCAAATCCAAGCCCACCACTTGCCAGCTCGATCCCCTCCCTTCATCCCTTGTTAAATCCTGCCTCCCTTCCCTGCTTCCTCTCATATCTGCCATTATTCACTCCTCACTCTCTTCTGGTACTGTCCCATCACTTTTCAAAACCGCTGCTGTTACTCCTACACTTAAAAAACATGGTGCTGACCCCAACAACTTCGACAACCTCCGCCCCATCTCCAACCTTCCATTTATTTCAAAAATCCTTGAAAAAACTGTTGCTGCTCAACTCCACTCGCACCTGTCCCTCCACTCTCTCTATGAGCCCTTTCAGTCTGGTTTCCGCCCCCGCCACAGCACAGAGACTGCCCTAATCCTTATTGTAAATGATCTCCTCATAGCATCCGACTCCGGTTTAGTCTCCATCCTCATCCTCCTAGACTTGAGCGCCGCCTTCGACACAATCTCTCACCCTATCCTCCTCAATAGACTCTCCTCCATTGGTCTCACCCATACTCCCCTCAGTTGGTTCCATTCCTATCTCACTGGCCGCACTCAGTTTGTCCAGCTGAAATCCTTCACCTCAAAGCCCTCCCTAGTCACCACAGGTGTACCCCAGGGATCTGTCTTAGGTCCTCTTCTCTTCATCGTCTACCTCTTGCCTCTTGGTCATATCCTCCGCAAATTTAATATCCACTTTCACTGCTTTGCTGATGACACCCAACTCTACCTCTCCTGCAAACCAAACTCCATACTCCCACCTCCCTCCCTCACCTCTTGCCTTTCCGAACTCAAAACATGGTTCACAACAAACTTTCTTAAATTAAATGCCAATAAAACAGAATTCCTCCTTCTTGGCACCAAATCCACTTTATCCAAAGTAAACAACTTCTCTCTCAACATCGACAGCTCCTTAGTGTCCCCCTCCCCCCAGGTCAAGAGTCTGGGTGTCATCCTGGATAGCATGCTTACCTCCCACTCACATATCAACACCATCACCCGCACTGCTTATTTCCACCTCCGCAATATTACCAGACTCCGCCCTTCCCTCACCCCCCGCACTACTGCTATTCTCGTCCACAGTCTTGTCACATCCCGCCTTGACTACTGCAATGCTCTCCTCTTCGGCCTTCCCCAAAAGTCCCTCCATAAAATTCAGCTGGTTCAAAACGCCTCTGCTCGCATCATCACAAAAACATCTTCCGAGCAGCACATCACCCCCGTTCTCCAACAGCTACACTGGCTTCCTGTTCAGCATCGCATCAGCTACAAACTCATCTTATATACATATATGGCCATTCACAACCTGGCTCCTCCTTACCTGTCCGACCTTCTCCAGGTGCACGTCCCCACTCGCTCCCTCAGATCCTCGTCCTCCCTCCGACTGTCAGTGCCCCCTGCCCATCTGAGCACCATGGGAGCCAGAGCCTTCAGTCGCGCTGCTCCCAAGCTTTGGAACAATCTACCTCCGGACCTCCAAAACTGCACACCTCTCTCCACTTTTAAGTCCCGTCTAAAAACACACCTGTTCAGGACTGCCTACAACACATAGCTTCTCCATTTCTTATGTTTTTATGATTTTATGTCTTGTTTTTATTTATTATTTCGTTTACAACTTTTTAAATTGTATTTTTTTTCTTTCATTGTTTGTACAGTGTCCTTGGGTGGCCTGAAAGGCGCTTTTAAATAAAATGCATTATTATTATTATTATTAATGTATGCAAATATGAATAGATGATAAACAAAGAAACATATCAAGATGGTGTTGCACACATACATGACAAATAATCTCCACTGTAGACACCTATCTTCTCGCACTCTATATTTTAATTTGGAAAGAAATACATGTTTAGGTGGATTCCCCTCCGCTTCTTTTCCTATTTTTCTCGTCCTTCTTATTCTCATTGCATTCTCCGGATTCCACGCCTTCCCCTATACCTCCCTGCTCATGCTCTGCCATTCTGCAGCTCTCACTTCACATCAGAGAGTGTTGGATTTTGACATCTGCCTGCAGGAGCAGTGACCCATGAAGTAATTAGAGGAGGAATCTCGCCTTCTCTTCCTCCAATCCCTCCTACCCTCCATCTCCATCTTTCCCACACACCCTGTCTGCTATTCTATATATACACATATACATATATATATATATATATATATATATATATATATATATATATATATATATATATATATATATATATATATATATATATATATATGAAAAAACCTTGTGATGTTTACTCCCTGATCCATTTAATGTCTGTAACGAGGGCCGAGTCAGGCCTCATCTCCTTACAGCACCATGCTTAAGCCAAAGCGATTGGTTAGAGAGGCGGCCCGAACCCCCGAGGGCTACTTTTGAGCTTCAACCACATCGCTTGGCTCCCGAGACGAGACGGGGACCTAACCGGATTATCTCTCCAGCAGCACAGGTGAAGGAGCCCTACTTTGAACACATACACATTCATACATTGATGTATACATGCGCACACAGAGAGAGATGCAACTTAGATGCATCATTTAATGCATCATCAAAAAAAAAGTGCAACAATGAGACAACCGTGAAAAGGTAGGGTTTGTGAATGTTGCTGATTTTTCTTTTACCGCAAGATTAATATACTGACCTGAGGTCATCTTTGGACCACAGATCTGGGAATACAGAGCATCAAAAATTACGCCACACACTAAATATTGCATTTAAAATATTGTTTTTAACTTCTAACCCACTGGAGTTTGCATGTTCTCCCCTTGTCTGCGTAGGTTTCCTCCCACATTCCAAAAACATGCATGTCAGGTTAATTGTCTGTCCCTGTGTGCCCTGTGACTAGATGGCAACCGATTCAGGTTGTCCCCTGCCCACTGCCCGAAGATAGATAGGATGGGCTCCAGCATCCCCCTTGACCCTACTGAGGATAAGCGGTGCAGATAATGGATGGATAGATGTGTGGTGACCAGACGTTGCGGTTGAATCTTGATTTTGAGGCTCGTGCCCGAGTTCCCTGAGGAATTTACCAGCCTTGTTATTTTGTTTAAAGGCAGGCTGCATCTTATAATACGTGTTTTGTGTCCTGTGCACATAAATCAGATGTTTTGGGCTTAATATGGGAGTACAGACACCGTGTAATGATTGACCATTAGAAAGGGAGTGTTACAAAGCACAAAGAGAAGTGCAATCCAGGGAAACTTAATGTTACCAAATCGTAACATAGCGGTAAGTAAAAAGACAGATTTGGCCTTACTTACGAACGAGAGTTCCGGATGATCGTTTGTAAGTTGAATTTGTTTGTAAGTTGCTTCAGTGGTCTATTTGGTATGTTTAAGGTTTAGATAAGTAACCCATATTGTTTCGTACTAAAATACTACACAATTCATAGAATAATATGCTCTATAAAGATAAATAAACTTAAGTTTAACTTACTTTTGTCATCTCTGAAATGTGAGATAATGCAACAACGGGAACCAAATGATGAAGGTGCTGTATCTGAGTCAGATCAGAAGGCTTGACCTGCTACTAGAACCCATGGAAACCAGTACCAGTCCGTATATTGTGGTCAAGAAAACCTCTACCAAAAAGTCCGACTGAAGAGGGTTGGATGCCGTCTGGCTGTACTTACCCAAGTACACCACGGGCAGCGGTATACCTACAAAACAGGCAGTTAAGGGATCTATGAAACATGATAAGGTTAAATATTTGGAATTTTGATTTGTTTAACTTTACAAAAAACAGATCAATTTTGATAAATCTTTCAAAGATCTTGTTTGAATTATGATGTCCTCTGATACATAGCTTGTTTTGGTGTTTTTTTGTTTTTGTTTCACATGGAATACAGACAAATTACATTATTTTCCTATGGGTTGGTAAAAACAATGTTTGAACATGGTTAATTCAACATATAATTTTGTTGGGTAAAGAATAAGACCAAATATGGTTGTAGACAAAAAAATATTCAGTTAACAACTCTATTAGAACATAATTTATTGTCATTGTAGCATGTTAAGATAATTTACTACAGTTAAAAAATAATTGATTAAGTTTATTAGTATAGAAATAGATAAGATCGGATCAAAAAAATAAATATAATAATTATTAAAAAAAAATTGTCTTTATGCCAAATTCCCATCTAAAGCGTGGTAACCAGTCCTTTATTTTCCATTGTTGAAATAAATCATTGCCATAAATGTAAATGGTCTTCATTTTTATAGTGCTTTTCAAGTCAATCAAGACCTCCTAAAGCGCTTTACAATGTGATTCACACTTACATATTCACACACACTTAGATACTGATAGCAGCATCAGCTATGCAAGGCAACTACCCTCTTATCGGGGGCATTAGGGATTCAGTGTCCTGTCCAAGGACACTTCGACATATAACACGAAGGATCCGCAAATCGTACCTGCGACCTCTTGATTCCAAAACGAGCGCTTTACCTCTTGAGCTACTTTTCCCTAAATATAAGTACCGTAAATTCCGGACTATAAGCCGCTACTTTTTTCCCTAACTTTCAACCCTGCAGCTTATTCAGTGATGTGGACAATTTATGTATTTTTTCTAACGACCGCCAGCGGCGCTCGAGTGTTGCTACCATTGACTGCCCTGTCAAAGCTATATTATTATTATTAAAGCTTTGAAAACTCTCTCGGTATACCGTCTTTCTTTGTAAATATGTGTAACCCATGTATAATATGTATTTGCAACTGTATATTTTCGTAATGTATTTATTTGTATTTATTTTGGACACTTATTCTTATATGTTTTGCGCGGATGAACGAAAAATGAGGGGCGGAAAAAACGCGGGGTGCCGAGTTTAAGTGGGGACCGCTAAAGGTGAGGGACAGAAAGGAAAGAACAGGGGGTAAAAAGTTGGTTAAAGAAAATGGAGTTGCATGAGTAAATGTGTTCATTGTATTTTTCCCACCCTTACCTTTGGAAATATACACTTTTTTTCCTTGGATTACTTTTAACGGGACCCGGACTCTGCAGGTCTGCATCAAACCTTAAGTACCGGTATCATTTTCCGTTCATTTTGCCAGCTGTGATTTTTGGACTGTGGACTTTAATGAAGGACATTTAGCTTCGATCGCGGGACTTGAAGTCGGGTTAATTTTGTGTTTGTGTTACATGTTTAAATGCGGGCGCATGCGGCTTATATACAGGTGCGGCTTGTGCATGTACAAAATCGGTTTTCCTCTTAAAATGTGGTGGGTGCGGCTTATAATCAGGTGCGCTCTCCGGAATTTACGGTAAATAATTGATATCATTCAGTCAGGTGACCTAGGAGATAAGCTGCATTCATTCGATTAGTTTTAAACTCTGTATCTTAATGGACAACAGTTTAAACAAGTTATGCCGAGGTGGGAAGTGTCCTTCGCCATTTTCCTATTTAATGTTTATTTAGAATTATAACGGATTCCAAAAATTAATTTCACTCACCGAAAACTGTCAAATTCACCCGGAGTTGTGGCTCCGTATCGACAGATGCACACAGAGTTTCATCGATACACACTCTGACAAAGGAATCAAAGCACTAAACAGATGGAGATCCCTTTCGGCAAGAACGCCTAAGCCCCCGATCTACTGGGTTATGAGCTGGGATTTTCATACCAACCCTCCTTAAATATTCATCTCTTTCTCACAACCCTGGCGAGGGAAGCGCAGAGCTCCGAAACTGAGTCGCGACACAAACATGGAGCAGAGCTTCGAGTGGGCGGATGAAAATGCTCTGACTCACGCTGGCCTTCTCGTCCTCACACTCGCAATGGCGGCAACCAACGACAATGCTGCTTTTTGTTTTAATCAAAACCTTTAATTTAAGGAAATATAATCACTCTTGTCTGTCTAACCAGCGTCAGCCCCTCCCTGCAGCCTCTCAGCTCCCGACGGCCTGTGCAACAGTTTTAAGAGAACCCATTGACATCCCTGGATTAACATATATTAAGGGGTTAAACGAAAGTGCCATTATTATTGTTGGCGAAGGCAAGCCGTGGGACTTTGTGCTAAGCTCTTGAGGCCATGAATGGCAAACGCTGAACTTCACTTGGTGATGGGTGCACGCTCCATTGACGGCATCTTTCACTAAAGGAAAAGCTCCTGTTGAAAGGAGTTTAACGCTACACACCCAGGTTTTCTCTTTTGGCACTCTGAAAGCAGTAATCCCTCGCTGTATCGCGGTTTACTTGGATTTGTCCGCTACTTCATGGATTTTCATTCTGAATTGTGATTGGGGGCGGCAGTGGCTCAGGAGGTAGAGCGCTCGTCTTGGGATTAAGAGATCGCAGTTCGAATCCCGGCTTGTCCCTGTTACATGTCGAAGTGTCCTTGGGTAAGACACTGAACCCCTGATACCCCCAATAAGCAGGTTAGCGCCTTACATGGCTGCACGGCCGCTATTGGGGAATGTGAAGCACACCGTAAAGCCCTTTGGGAAGTCTTGACTTGAAAAGCGCCATATAAATGCAAATCATTTCATTTCATTTCATTGGCTAAACCGGGGGTATCGAAACTTTTCAGAAAGCAGGCCAGATTTGGTAAGGTGAAAATGTGTGAGGGTCAACTGTTCAGTCTCGCATTCTTTGAACTAAATACATCAACATTACATACCTGTCAACCTGTACGATTTTGCCGTACAAAGTAAGTTTATTATGCATTTTAAGACGTACGAGAAAATATGTGCGGAAAAACGCTAATTTGTCAATCATGGGTACCATCCGGTATACACCGACTATCACGAAACGGCAAATCAATCAAGTCAAACGAGTTCGCCGCGGAAACCTCCATATCTGTATTGTTTTTTTCGTTGCAAACGGAGCGAGCGGTTTTATGTAGTGAAAGGAAGTCCGTTTCTTTTTAGAGAACCGGCTTTTTCGGCTCAACTCATTAAAGAGAGCCGGCTCTCAAACGGCTCACTTGCTTTAATGCATTATATTACGAAATATGTTGTATAAAGAAGTTAAGAAAAAAAGGAAGTATAAAAGGAGAAAAAGAAAAAGACAGGTTTGTGGTTATCCCTTTAATCAGAAAATTACCAACAACAATTTAACGCAAAAAAAATAATTAATAATTTGAATAAGAAAATGTATTATTCTTTTTAATTATATTTGCAGGTATTTTTTTCCTTCTACAGTGAACATCCAAGCTACTTCATTTTTGAACTTTTTTTATAATAAACCTCATTCATGTCGAGCAACTCAACATCTCACAAAAAATGTTAATTAACAATATATATGATATAACGAAACACATATAGAATATAACATGGTAAACTACATAAATAAACACGTTTGGAAAAAAAACATAGTGTAAGATTATGTTGTATTTTGTAAGGGAAAATAGGACAGTTTGTAAGGGCGTGGAGTCGTGGAGGTTGACAGGTATGACACTAACACCCAAAACATACATGAGAAGTTAATTGGACACTATGAAATGTCTGTAGGTGTGAACATGAAAGTGAATGTTTTTCTGTTTCTATGTAGCCCTGTAGTGAACTGGTACACAGCCTACGCCCAAAGAATGCTAGGATATGGTTCAGCAGACCACGTGACCCTAAGCTCAGGAACAAACGGGAAAGGAAAATGAATGAATTGATATATATATATATATATATATATATATATATATATATATATATATATATATATATATATATATATATATATATATATATATATATTGCAATTGGCAGATTTGATCTTATTTTAAGTTTTAACATAATCACTGACCATCATAAAATGACCAAACTAATTCCAGAAAAACACTATTTATTTTACACATTATTTATTCAAGTTGCTTTACCTTTTTACAGCATTCATTTTCAGTCAGCGTGTCTCTTCTGGCAGTGCAGTCTTGGAAAATAAGGAAGACCCAGTTGTTTTATGTTTTCGTGAATAAATCCTCCAATATCCACTTGTCCTGGAAACGACAGCCCTCACAGTCAACTTTCCTTTTTTTTTTTTTTTTTTTTTTTTTTTTTTTTTTTTTAACGGGGATTGTAAAATTCTCACAGAAAGCAAAGGGCAAGATGGCCGAAGAGCCATTTCCATCATCTGGGTCTTTTTTGGACATATTTCTTTCATACAGGGGTCAACATTACTGGTGGATCACATGTTATTAATTTTATGCCAGAGGCCGCGGACCAGTAAAAAATTAGCATAAGACGTAACTGGCCACAGGTTGGACTTTGGACATCCCGGGGCCAGTTACGGCCTATGCTCTGATGAAAGGATGATTTTCTTTTTTTTTTTTACAAATGTATTTTATACTGCTGACACCATTACTGGGGGGCCACATACTTGTACTTTTATGACAGAAGCAGCGGGCCAATAAAAAAAATAACACAGATTGTATCCGACCCGCTGGCTGGACTTTGGACATAATTGAGCTAAACAGACCCTGGTCTGCCTGTGTCTGCCTGTGTCACAATAAAGTTGCGGTCTAAGTGGTACACGGACGTAAAACCGTTTCACAAACCAACATAATGTGTGCACAAATCTTTTTCAATTTCCAGTTTCTGAAAAAGCCATCATGTCAACAAGGCAAGGAAGATGACAATGTCAAGAATTAACATGTCAGAGATGGGGTGCGTTGTTTGAAGGGTCTTTAAAAGGTTGAAAGAAGACCATTTTCTCTATTTAGAATGTGTTTAAAATGCCCAACTGAATCAAAATCGTTTTTCCACCGTGCCAATCTGCTTCAGCAGGAAGGGGAAGATGGGGGCTGAGAGTGATTTCATACCTGTGCTTGCGGTTTTCTCTCAGTGTAGCATGATAGTGGTAAAAGTGAGAGAAGGAATGTTTCAAATACAATCCAAATACCAACCCGAAAACCCCAAAATGATGAAAAACAAGTTTTTTCAAGCGGGTCTAAAAAAAGCACATATTTGCCCGAGCACCACAAGCAGCTTGGCAGAGGCTGCAATTGTGAATTTAGCCAGAAGTTAAAATTCCATCTTAAAATTCCGCACAACACCTTTAACCACAAGAGGGCACTCCAAAACACACTACAGTGGAACCTCGGTTTTCGAACGCCTCTCAGTTCGGACAAATCGGTGTTCGACCAAAAATTTCGAAAAATTCTTGCTTCGCTGTTCGGTCAAAAAATCGGAGTTCGAACGCCGGTACGCTAGGGTGCGATGCTGAGCGGCGTACGGGTGTTTTAGCCCCTAATTATGCCTCCAAAGAAGGTGGGTGCAAGCAGGACAGGTAAATAAAAAAACAAGTTGTCCGTACAACTATTGCCTTTAAGAAAGACATAATAGCTAAATATGAAAGAGGTGTACGAATTTTCGATCTTGGTAGTGAATACAGCATGGCTAAATCTACTATCAGTACGATAGTAAAGAATAAGGAGGCTGTGAAATTGAGTGATGCGGCTAAGGAAGTTAGCGCTATAAGCAAGCAACTGCCGCAAGTTTTGGAAGAGGTTGAAAAACTTTTGATGATTTTTATCTCCCCACCGTCCACCACAAAGGTAAGAAATCCTATTCATAATCCTTTTTTTTTATTTTTACACGTTCATGTTAGCGAAATCTTTCATACGGAAGATTACGCTAACGTGAACGTACGATTAGCCTGGGTTAGCTTCATGTTTACGTTCATGGTAAACATTCAGGGTGTTGGAACGGATTTTACATTACTTTTAATGGGAAAAACGATTTCGGTGATTGAAGAAATCGGTTTTTGAACAGGGTTCTGGAACGGATTATGGTCGAGAACCGAGGTTCCACTGTATATGTTCTTCAAAGGTGGGACAACCACCCTTTTTATTCATTTGTATCAATGCATTTCCAATTTTATTCACTGTATTTGGGTAGGCATTGACACGTGGACCGGGTTATAAGATGCACATTCCAATTTCTCGGCAATATGGTTTGGAAAACCCTGTACTTACATTTTTTGTGTTCTTCTCTTTTTGCCATTGTTTGTTCAAATATGAGGCGGCCTGGTATCCATGTCATTGTGGCAGATTTATGACGGGGATTTCCAGGCTACTCTTCTATTGACACAGATCTTGGGATCAGGTGGAAAAGGTCGAAGTACGATACCGTGTTTTGTCATCCTTAAATGCAGGATTTGGTTACCGCCAGTATTCTCATGGGGTGGGGGTGACAGTGGCAACAGTTTTTTTTGTATTCCATCCGTGCAATTATGCACACAGCCACTAGCGTAATGTCAGAATTTGTGTGAATGTATGTGTAGGGAGACAGGAGCGAATAAGTGCCAGACATCCATCTCCCGCTCGCCACGCAGAGTCTGTCAAGGAGACATTAACATTGATGAGAGGCAACTGGATGGAGGCGGCGTCAGTCCGGTGTAGAACCTCATCATCGTGACTGCAATCCTTTTGATCATCACCTCCATCGTTCGGTTTGTCTCTCCCCTGTCCGAGCGGTATTCGTTATGAAACGTGACGTGGTTCGCTTTGTCCTTTGCCATGTGCTGTAATAAGCCATACACTCCTGGTTTCTATGCAAACACCCCTTGTTTTCTAAAGAAACTGCTTCACTGTGAAACAAAATAAAATAAATACATTCTGTCAAGATGGCATTGATTCACTTGGGTTGGTCTGATTTAACTTGTTTTAGACAAATAGAAAGTTTTTGATTTCAAACAAATGGAACAAGAAGCTAGCAACTGGACATTCGTTTATTTCCCATATTTCATGTTGAGGATGTTTGTGTATTGCAGGGGTGTCAAACTCATTTTAACTCGGGGGCCACACGATAGAACAAACATTCTGTCGGGGGACCGGACTAGTAGATTAAAGAGAAAGAGAAATAGATATAGAGATAAAGCAATACGAGAAAGAGGGAGGGAAAAGGAGAGAGGGCGGGACAAAGAAAGAAAAAGAGAGAGAGGGAGAGAGAGGGAGAGAGTGTGAGAAACAAAAGATAAAAAGTCATGAGAGAGGGAAAAGAAAAAGGAGAGGAAGAAAAAAATCCAAAGAGAAATACAAAGCCGGAAGGAGAGAAAAGAGAAAAGCGCGAAGGGTATGAAGAGAGTAAGAGAAAAGAGAGAAAAGGAAAAAAAGGAAGTTAGAGTAAAAGAGGTTAAGACACAGAGAGAGAAAAAGACAAAGAGCAACAATGGAAGAGAAAAAGAGAGTCACAGAGAGACACAGGGAGAGAGAGAGAGAGAGATAGATAGAGAGAGACAGAGAAAGAGAGACAGTCAGAGACACAGTCAGTGACACAGTCAGAGACACAGACAGAGAGACAGACAGACAGGGAGACAGAGAGAGAGAGAACGAAAGAAAGAAATACAAGTACAGTGTCTTTGTGAGAGGCACCAGGCTTTGGCAACATCAAGTTGACATATTTCAACCTGCAGCCTGTTTTTCTCTTGCGCTTCTCTGAGTGTTGTCTTGCGGGCCGGATTCAATCCCTTAGCGGGCCTGATCTGGCCTGCGGGCCGCCTGTTTGACACCTGTGGTGTATTGTCTGTCAATGCCCTTACAGCATTCATTGTAGCCTGGTCGTCCTGGAAGGGGGAAGACCTCATGCGTCGGTCTTTCTCAAGGTTCCTTAATTTTGCTCATCCCGAGGTTTTTGAGTTTTCCGATCAGGGGATATGCCAATGGTGGTCTGCATCCCTTTGAGACCTACTAGTTGCCCCTTTACATATATATATATATATATACCAGTATGTGTGCCTACTCTGCGTGCCCTTGTCTCTTGGGGACAAATAACGTGTTTAGATTGATTGATTGATCGATTGATAAACACATACATGTGTATATTATACTGTATTATTAAAACAGATTACATATTTTATATTGGGCAACTTGTTGGTGATAGGAATGATTGGAGAGGTGTTCTAAAAGGATAGTGGGATGTTTGGGCGCGTTCTAAAGGATGGAGAGGGCACCTGTATGATGCAGCAGGGGTAAACCAGTGAAAGCTGTCGGGCCATGCTGTTGAACAAAAGAGTTTGTTGTGTCACCCTGAGTGACATGGTCGCTTTCTTGTGTCCCGTTTCATCTGGAGGGACGAAAGCATGACCAACTTAGGTGCCGAGGTGCCTAACTTGTTTGGGTGTTTGGGCATTTGGGTTGGCCATGGTCCAAAAATGTATGTGTGTTTTTTTTTTCCTTTTTATTTTCTTTGTTATTGTATGTGTTTCTCTTGCTGTTGGTCAACCCTCTTGAGGGATATGACCAAGGTAGATAGATAGATAGATAGATAGATAGATAGATAGATAGATAGATAGATAGATAGATAGATAGATAGATAGATAGATAGATAGATAGATAGATAGATAGATAGATAGATAGATAGATAGATAGATAGATAGATAGATAGATAGATAGATAGATAGATAGATAGATAGATAGATAGATAGATAGATAGATAGATATTGGGCAACCCTCACAACGGTGTCTTTTTTCCCTTTTTTTAATTCATCCAAACAATTTAGTCACTTTGTTTAAGTGGTGCTCTAGTGATAACCCAAAAGCCAGTTGTTCTACTTAAAGGATGCATCCCAAAATTTGGTTGTTTTGTTTAACATCAAATACCATTTTAACATTCTTTTCTTCTTTTTAAGTCGAGACATTTGTATTTGTTTTACATAAACATGGGGCATAAACATGATTGTCCGCCATTTTGCTGATAAGGGCACCAAAAAAAACAACAACAAAAAAAAACTTCTGAGGGACTTGGCAAAATCATTTAGTTTGGCCACTCTGAGTCTCCATAATCTGCAATCTTCATTGTGTTTTTTCGCATTCGTTTTTGCTCGCACTACTCACTGCAGCAAAATGTAATGGTAAAATATTACAGAGTGTCCCTTTAAAGTAGCTGTACTTTTGCTGATGTTGGATCACAGTTTTTACAGCCCTTTTCTATAATTGATTAGAAAATTGCTCTTTATTCAATGCATTTTAAAGCAAAATTTAATGATATTTGGATTTTTTTACAACTCGTAAGAACGTTATAGTTTAGTCTTTATGAATATACTTTAATTTCAAAATTCGTCAATTTGAAGCGTATCGTTACTTTTACGTAAAACATACATTCACGTGACAGTAACAATATTTATTCCGAATTTTTTTGCAAAGACAATTGAATAGAAAGCACGTTTTTGCTGTTCTTTTATAGCCACACCCTTTGGGGTGGATCTGCTTTTGTACCTTAGGATATGTAACACGAAGAAAGAGCTCAAGGGAGTTCCCTAAAACGGGTGGAAATTCCTTATCTGAAGGTTTCTCTATCTGTCCTCCTTACATGTTTAAAATCCATCAATGTCTTCTCTCTTTATTTTGAGTGTCTACTAGAGTTGAAATGTATCACTGACTTAAAAAGTTGTGCAAAAAATACAAACCAGCAAAGGGAGTTTCATCATGTTTGTGTGTGAGGGCCTGTCACGAAAAGCCATAGGTCAAAGGTAAAATCTACTTTTCTTTCTACCGAGGGTGGAGAGCAGGTAATCCAATCCAGGTGAAGTCAGCGGCTCAGAGGCGGAATCCTTTGTGAGGGTGGCAGGACCGTAAGAATAATTGACGAGTGGGCAGTTGAATTTGTCACGCGTCAGAGTTTTGCAATTGTCCGACTTTTCAAAGTAAAAGAGTAACAAGGGATACCGAACCCGAGCTCGAACAAAGCCAAACTGGGTAGGAGATATTTCATTAAATAAGGTCATGGTAACAGTAACAATGTTGTGTGATATAAACGGAATGGTGAATAAAATAATCAAAAATGTATAAAAACATGTTGAGTCACCCGTTTATGTTCATCTGTACCAGAAATATATAGTCGGGATAAGGACAGGTGAGGCAGTGCCTCATCTCTCATCAAGGGAATATAACATTAAACGTATTTAAACCATTCATTTTGTTCAATGTAAGATGTATTCTCATTTAACATCACAGTTTGGGGGTTTCTTTTTTTAAATCGCAGAATTTCTGTCACGGTTGCCCATTGACCTCACTTGGGCCCGCCCGTTTGGCGCTAGCTGCTGCTCGTTGCCTGATTGGAACCCTCCGATATAAACTCAGTGCTCTCATTCACTCCTAGTCAGTCCTCAATGAACCTCTGCACTTGCAAAACTTGTATTTTGACTCTGTCCGGTATCCTGCTCGTGTATCTAGTATCCGATATCGATACGGCCTCTCTCGTCCTGTCTGGTATCTTTCTCCAGTCTCCAGTATCGATCCCGTCTATCTCGTCTTGTCCGGTATCTTGCTCCAGTCTCCAGTATCCGGTATCGATCCCGCCTGTCTCGTCCTGTCCTCTACCTTGCTCCAGTAACCGGTATTGATCCCCTCTGTCGTGTCCTGTCCGGTATCTTGCTCCAGTATCCGGTATCGATCCCATCTGTCACGTCCTGTCCAGTATCTTATTCGCGTATCCAATATCTGGTATTGATTCCATCTGACCTGCCCTATCCGGTATCTTGCTCGTGTATCAGGTATCGATCCCGTCTGTCTTGCGCTGTCCGGTATCTTGCTCGTGTATCAGGTATCGATCCCGTCTGTTCCGTCCTGTCCGGTATCTGGTATCGATCCCGTCTGTTTTCCGGTTTCGATCCCGTCTGGCTCTGGCTTCGTGTCTTCTTCCGCCCAGCAAATGCCGAATCACTGGAGTTTGTGTTCACGCGCATGAATGCCCCATTCCTTTAGAATAAAGCTTCTGTGAAAACGTTACGCGTCTGGGTCCACGTTCTGTCATTATATTGTGAATAGTATCAATACAGTTAGTATCTAACTTATTACTATACATAATACCTGCATGCAATTATCTTGCTTAATGGCAGAGGGCAATAGTGAGACATATTAGTGAGATGAAATTTTTGATTTTGCACACCTTAGCCTGAAACTCTAGAAATAGTGACAGCATTAGTTAGTAAACACACTGTTAAGTATCCGGTAATTTTCTTCCTGACACATTAACTTTTTTTCATAATGGGTTTATCCAAAAGGATGAACAGTGAGGCACACAATGATCTTGCCTCCTGGCAAAGGGTGATAGTGAAGCCAAGGATTCTGGTTTGGCACACCATTAAATTATTTTTTATAATGGCAAATTACCTATTTTTTTGAGGAGCAGTGCATAGACTTTATTTATAAGTTAAAGTAAGACTATACATTTTTTTTTCCAATTTGAAAATATATTGCTTTCTATCTCTGCTAATTAAATTATGTATAAGATGTAGTTCCATTCATTTGTAAATCTGACTGTGCCCCAACAGACACGAACCTCACCTCATGTTTGTTTTTTAGCATTGTTTTAGTTTTAGTTAAGTTTAGTTTAATGAGTTTAGTTTAATTTAGTTTTTAATTTTAGTTAATGACAGCAATGAGCAGCTCCCTATCTCGGCCGGCTGATCGATGGTGCTGGTTTGCCGACTAATTTCGATACGCCCTTCTCCCTCATTTCAACACATCTTCTTTGTTCGTTAATCTCTTTGTTTTCCTTATCCTCACTGTGAAATGTGGAACTGGAGTGCCACGTCCAATTTCGTTGTCACAATATATCCCATGTTGTAACAATGACAATAAACGTGAATTCTATTCTATTCTATTCTATTCTATTCTATTCTATTCTATCCTATTCTATTCTATTCTATTCTATTCTATTCTATTCTGTTTTATTCTATTCTATTCTATGTCAGTGACCTGTCCCTATGACATGTGATATTTACATACAATTGGTAACAAATACATACCAAGAATAACAAATTCTAAGGTTTATTTTTATTTTTTTTACACGGAATGCACTAAAATATCACCATTTTTCAACCTTCCCACCATCTTGGAAGACCTGTGGTGAGATGGTTCCAGATCATGTGACCGAGCAAATGAGGAAGTGTTGACAGAAGATTCCTTTTAAAACAAATCAATGACTAAAACACACACAAGGAAGTTGATATCTTGTGAAGTTCCTTCCGAAAGGAAGGACGGATTAAGAATAAGGAATGTGGAGGGTGGGAGGGGGTGAAAATAAGAATACAGGGCAAAATATGTCCTATTTTTTAAGATCTTTTCATGCATGCATCCTCTGTCTGTCTCCTTCCTCGCAGCTATGAGGCAGCAGTGATTGTCTTCGGTTGGTCTCAGGGTCCCGGCGGTGGAGGCCCACCCTGCAGCCATGCCCCCAGAAACGCGGTCTGATGAGGCGGACAAGGGGTACCCAGGGGAAAACCACACTCATGCACACACACAGTGCATTCGAGTGAGGTGAGAGGATTTCATGGTATCAATTATGTTGCACAGAGCACACAAAAGACATTTTTTTTCAAAATATAAACTATCCTTACCGAACAGTAGCCGATTCCGATATTTCCATGCATCCAAAATTGTCATTTTGTTTACCCAAACATGTTGGAAATGTCCCTCACATTTGCTAAAAAAAACAACCCCAGAAAATGGTCTGGAGAAGGATGTTCACCGCCAGGCTGTACTTGCCTAAGACACATCACAGGAAGTGGTTGCCTGACGATCCATGAATCATGGACAAATGATATCATTTGTGATTTAAATAACACATAAAATGCATGAAATAAACAAGTATGAATGATGAAGATCTTAAGCTGTGTTCTTCCAAATATGATACATTTAAGAACATGTGGATTATGTGAACAATTTTATCAATATTCAGAATTTGCAAAGCCTGAGACACAGCATATGTCAAGTAAATAATCCAAACATGCTGAAACATATATCGGGCAGCTGTCACGACCGGTACAAGCTGTGTACCCAAATGCGTAACATTTCACACAATGCTTTATTGAGGGATCAGGGAAGTCAGGGTGAGAGGAAAAAACAACAGCGATCCGGTGCTCGCTGGGCAGGAGGAGCAGGAAGCCCTCGCAAACAAAGCGTGGTCGTAGATTTGAAGCAAGTTGGGTAGCCGGGACGGGAGACGGAGCGTGGTTGAGGATCGGAACAAGTCGGGTCGCCAGGGACGATCGGGAAGTCAGGGACAGGGGATCAGTACAGGAAACAGGGGACGGAAACAAGCAGGATACAGGACGGGACAGACGGGAGCCAAAGTCAAAAAGTGCTTACCTTGCAGGTGCTGAGGTTCACTGATGGACTGACAATAGGTAAGCAGAGAACTACTGTTCTATTTTTATATACAATTTATATGCCAATTAGTTAATACAAGGCAATGTGTTTATTTATCAATATAATTAATCATTAATATTCAAATGATATCACATTTTTTAAACACACTGCATAATCAGCACTTTATACAATTTTTAACTGAAACATGTTTTAACAATGGGTGTAAAAGTCCCGTTTCCTAATTATTTGCTATTAATTGCTTACTTATTAATGAAACATTTCAGTACATTATAAACACAAAAATGGACACAATAAGCATTAGGATATATCGTTTATGTCAATGTGTTTCTTCAAAGTAAACATACATTATTTTAACTAGTCAGTTACTGCATTATTTCACTAACACCGATACCCAAATAGTAAGTAGTCATTGATACTAGACACCAGGATTATTAGTATTATTAATACAAATAAATCTATTTCTTTTGAAAGAAAATAATAATATCTTAAAGAAAAACTACTATAAATCATAACATAGCATATTTCTTAAATATTGCATTATTTAATTGCAATTTAACATTTATTTAACCAACACTGACACCATTACCTAAAATTATTGTAAAAATAAACATATCAGCAATACACACCATACATTGTTTATATGGTAAAGGGCTATTTTAGCTGCAAATGTATTTTTAATGCAATATCTGCATATGTGTAGAAGCCCATTTCCAGCAACCAGCACTTAAGCATTCTAATAGAAATGTATTTGCTAATTGTATTTGAAGGTTAATGGATGGTTAGAAGACCCCTGTACAATGTTTTAAGCACAGCTGAAGATAGTCGAGCTGGTTAAAGAGGCTATAAAAGTGACCTTTTTTATCTTAAATGAGTATCTTGCTGTAAGAAACAAAGGCTATTCCATGCAAAAAATTGCCAAGAAACTGAAGATCTTCTTCAATGGTGTGTACTACTCCTTTCAGGGAAGAGTAGTGTAAATTACATAAAATCAAATTTATATATTTTTATAAGTATCCAAATATTATCCGGTAAGATTTTATATTTTGCCGCGCACAATGTTTTGGTCGATTTGTGAAAGTCTCTCAGTGTGATCATTTATGATACACACCATAGTATTGATTCGACTTCATTATATTTTGAGGATTTCCCCCTTTGTTTCCACAATCTCTCTCACCACCTCGCCTTGAATTGTCGCCCAAGGCCTCCAAAAATCTCAATTGTGTGTACCTCTGTGGGATCAATTTTAATACCGCCACTCCCCCACACCAACCAGTAACAGCCACTCAAGATTCTGCTATTGACATAAAGACCCTAATCCCTCCCACCACTAAATAGCTCTTCTAACATAACACCTCTCACCTCCAGAACTGGCTAACTAGTCTACTGCAGCCTGTTGGCTACGCACCTGCCTCATAACACCTCAAGCTACACTGCAAAGGCGCGTTTTCCCAGAGAACAGATTTTAATATTCATTTATTCTCGTGCAGTGTTGTGCAAACCGGCGGAACGTGGGCCATTTGCAGCCCTCGGGATGATATTTAGAGGCCCCCACCTCAACTTTTCCGAAAATATAATCATTTGATTCCCGAAAAATTTCGAACCTTTTCAAACGTTTTAAGGGCACCTACAACGTTGATTTTTTGGGGGGTTTCTGCTCTCTAGGTGGAAAAAGAAGTATGGTTTTACAATATAATATTCCTTCGTAATCACAATTTGAAAACGGTCTGTTGTGACATAAATCAAAAACCTGGTGACATAATAAGAAGAAAGCAAGGTGCATCCAGTGTCCTTTAAGCTTCATTTAAACTTCCATACCAAAGCAGAGGCCTCACAATATCATCCTTTGGCCACATGTTTAAGAGCCCTGATTTAAATCAATTTGTTTTATGTTTTTGTTTTTTTACCACTCGAATTATACACACTGAATGATATACACTGTCCCTCTAAATGTTATCATATCTGATTATGGATTAATTTATTACTGATTCATTTATTTAAATGACTGCATTATGTCAGAGCCAGAACCAGCAGGCTCAAGGACAGTTTGTTCCATTATTTCATCACTGTTCTTTTTTTAGATTCTGTCCAACCTTTGCACATATTGTATTCTAAACCTTATATATTTTTATATACATATTTTTTGTTTTTTTGCCTTGTTATTTGTAATGTGTTTTATTTATTGCTTGTTTGCACACAGTAATTAATGCAGCATTTTTATATGAGTTCTTATTTTGTATAGTTAATTAAATAATACATATTTGAAAACAGTGCCCTGTTTTTGTCTGGACTCGTTTGTGGTAAACCCGTTTTGGACCAACCTCATCCAGACCCAAGCTCCTGCAGGCCCGAGGTAAATTGACTATGAACCCCCTGTTTTAGAGACTTTCTTTGAAAACATATGAGCGCAAATGTCACCCTAGCATGATTATTATTATTGGCAATTATTAGTAACATTTAGCAAACGGTGCTTATCATTTGCAGTCAATTTCCTTAGACTAATGAGATTTAAAACAATGCTGTCAGTCAGAAAAACAAAAAGCCAACCATTCCACCTTCTTATTTTCGTCATTCCCGTGCTATCGGTTGATTAATAATAGAAGTACTGCAATAAAGCCACACATTTTTAATCACAATTTGAATATTGTCTTTTTTTAAGCAGTACATTTAATTTCAAACACTATTAATACATGAAAATGAGGTGTCTAATATGAAATGATGTTTTTCTCTCGTGTCAGCGGCAAGGGAATTGGATAATACGCCAGCGCGCAAACATTTTTAATTGGAACGATTACGTTCCTGCACGATAACCAATAATACTGTCGTGATACTGGTGTTCATTTTGTGTATGTGTGCACCCGGTTCTGAATGTCTGCTTTCTAACGGAGGTGAGGATATCTTTTGCATTTTTAATGTTTGTTTACATAAGAAAAAGGTTGAAAAATATTCTGATAATTTGATTCGTATAAATAAATTACACATATAAGTAGTATAAAAATAGAGCAGATTTACCATATGTAATAATTTTCCTTCAGACAATAATAAAATAAGAAAAAAAAAACGATTTACAATTTGCTATAACATATATACCATATTTTCTTTAATTAAATTGACAAAAAAGTACCTAACAAAATAAAAATAAATGCCTTAAAAAAGAGCGAAATTATCTTATTTAAAGTTTTGCTAATAAGAGGAAACTGTTGAGTACAATTTTCTAAAAGAGTAAAATAATTTTAATAATTTATCTGCCATATATCCTATATGACAAATTTTGCTCTTTTTGAAAATATATGAATATGTTTTAACAATACTTGAAAAACATATTTGTAACAAAGAAAATCATCTTTCAAAACAGAAAGTAACAAAGAACATAATTATTGGAAGTTTTTACAAAAATGACAACTAACGCACAAAGCAACAGATAAAAATAGATATCTGAAAATTCTATCCATCTATCCTTCGACCCTGGTCATATCCCTCGAGAGGGGTGACCGACAGCAAGACAAACACATACAAAAACAAGGAAAAGAAAAAGGAAAAAAATAGCACAAAACACAAAAAAATGTGACTGTGGCCAAATGCTCGAACACCCAAACAAGTTGAGCACCACGGCACCCAAGTTGGTCATGCTTTCGTCCCTCCAGATGAAACGGGACACAAGAAAGCGGCCATGTCAATCGGGTCAGGGTGACACAACACACTCTTCTGTTCAACAGCAGGGCCCGACAGCTTTCACTGGTTTACCCCTGCTGCATCATACAGGTGCCCTGCCCATCCCTTAAAACACGTCTAAACATCCCACTATCTTTTTACAACACATCTCCACTCATTCCTATCACCAACAAGAGTTCCAGCTTCCACTAGATTTAGACCTCTTTCCTCCAGTGCATTCATAACGCCATCCATCCACGTCAATCGCGGCCTTCCTCTTGCTCTCCTTCTATTTACTTCTGCTCTGTAGATCCTCTTCAACATTAGCTCTTCATCCATCCTCTCCATGTGTCTGAACCAAACGAGTACTCTCTCATCCACATGCTTGCTCATTGGATAATTCAAAAATGTTGTAAAAAATAAAGACAAAAGAATAAATATACACTGAATACAATTTTCTGCAACAGGCAAAACAAATTGTATGTATAACATCTGACATATTTTGCAAATTATCAGTATCATATATATAAATATATATATATATATATATATATATATATATATATATATATATATATATATATATATATATATATATATATATATATATATATATATATATATATATATATATATATATATATATATATATATATGGCAGCACGGCGGCGCAGTGGTTTAGCGCTTGTGCGGCACAGTTCATGTCATGGGAACCTGTCGTGGGTTCAAATCCAGCTCCAGACTTCCTGTGCGGAGTTTGTATGTTCTCCCCGTGCTTGCGTGGGTTTCCTCCGGGCACTCCGGTTTCCTCCCACGTTCCAAAAACATGCATTTCAGGTGAATTGGCCGGTCCAAATTGTCCCTAGGTGTGAATGAGCGAATGAGTTGTCTGTCCCTGTGTGCCCGTTTTTTTCACCCCAAAAAATGACAAATAACGTACCATTCAAAATAATGACATTACTAAGAATGAGCAAAATATTTGTATTTAAAAAAAGATACTGAACAAATGAATATATTGAATGCAATATTCTACAATAGGGAAAATAAATGGTGATACATAAAGTACCAAGCAATAAAAACAATTGTAGTAATAATAGTAGTGTAATAAAATAAGCAATATCAACAATATCAGACAAAAAATGCATTTCTCCGAATTAATAATATTTTCTAGAATATTGAAAAAAACACAAATTCTGGCTACAAAAAAATTATGAAAATAATATCCTATACAATTGAAAGTCTGCTTTACTGCAGAGGGAAAGTATACCTGCTATATCTTTCTACCTCATCACTACACAATATCTCCTCCACAATTTGTGAGAATGTGTGTGGATGATTAGGTGCTGACCAGAAGAGGGCAGAAATACTGTATTCACTTTCATAATCCATTGTATTTCTCCTTTATTCTGCTCTGTCCTCCGTGTCTATTGTTTTTATAATCACCCCCACCCTTAACAATATGCCAGTAAGTAGTATCGGCCTGTAACTGGCCTGGATGAGCACTGAAGATAATGTTGGTATTAGGAAAATAAATCCACATTTATACTGTCAGCTTGAGTAATGCACTGCTATTGAGAACAACAGACGGTCCATTTTACATGGCCTGGTGGCAAAATGCTGTAAATTCCGAACGACAAGGTACAATTGATTAAGAGCCACGTGTACAAATTTGTATTTGTATAAACAAACTGCCATAAAAATGATCTCATTAACATAAGTGTCTTTCATTTAAAAATAATTTTAAAAAACATCAGTGGGGAAATGTCTAGTAAGGAAAAGTAACACATTGTGCTGCATTTAAGACACTTGTTTTTGGACCGTCTCCATAGATGTCAGTTTTAGTTTTCCACGGCAACGGTCAATATGAATTGAATTGGCATTAGCATATACGCAGTAGTGTGACAAAATCATTCTAAAAACAATAATCAATATACTGTACTGACTAACATTAAGAAACCTGTAGAATCACAAATCGCCTGTGATATGTGCAGCCATACGACTGATCTTAACATTTCCCATTATTTGCACACATGACAAAGTGATTACTAGGAGACCAAATATTGCTTTCTACTACTATGGTTGCATTAAAACATAGTAATACATGCTGACATTAGTTACTATCCAAAAAGCGGTCCATGATAATTATCGGGCTGACAGTTATCAGATTGAAAACAACCTAATATGACGTCTGAGTTTTTATACTTGCTGCCACATTAAAATATTAAGAATAGATAATATGGAACACATTCACATACATGTACAAACACAAATTACTACTACCTTTTTGCCACGGATCAGACGGACGAGGACCACAATTGCGTCACGTTAAGAAAGTTTATTTAGGGAGAGTAAAATATATCTTGAAGTGGAGATTTATAATAATAATAATAATAATAATAATTTCCTTGTATTGTCATTCTGTGTAACAATGTACACAGAACGAAATGTCGATTGCACCTGACCCGTTGTAGCGAGCCGATGCAGCCGCAGCCAACAGAGGGCGCCGCCGACCACTTTTTAAGTCTTAGGAATGACTCGGCCGGGGCGCGAACCACCGACCTCCCAGTCTCAAAGCGGGCGCCTTACCATCTAGGCTACTGAGCTGGTGAGATTTGGGACCACCTTTAAGGAAAATAGCTTGAAAGACGGAACTAAGAGGAAACCGAGCAACAAAGTTGGTTTGGCAGGTCTTGGAGTAGGTAAAACACGAGTCTGGAAGACCGGGCCAGAAGAGAAGGCAGGAGGGTCAGACAGGTCCAGGTTTAAGGTCAAAAGCGCAGACAAACAGGTTCCGGGTGTAGGCTTTGCAGACGAGCTGACAAAGGTAGGCTGTAAGGCTTTAAAAACAGCTTGATTGGCAGGGAATTCAGAACAGCTGGTGGTAAATGAGGACAGACAGGTGGAACAGATCAGGGTGCAGTGACAGAGCAGGGAGATGATTGGTGCTGTTTGCCGGGAGAGAGGGAGAGAGCTCATGACAACTTTTCTAGTCACTCAAAAAGTGACTGTAGCTTTCAACTAGGAGAAGATATCATCAGGAGGTGTTCGACTGTTACTGGGCGTTTCGACCCTGAACCACAACGAGTTGGCGGGCCGGCAGTAATGCACAGTCACTGCCCACCTGGTCCCCAGAAAAACTTCTCCCTCCTATTCCAGAGCCTTCCCCCACCAGGGTTTGGTGAGCCGGGACTCTGTGGTCGAGGGCTGTGGCAGATGCGGAGAGGTCTCTTGTACTGTTGGGTGCTTCCTGATTGGAGTCTTCCTACGTCTCACTGAGTGTTTCCACCATGCACTGCATCTGTTTTCCCCTTTGCCACTGATGGTCCTGGGTTGATGTATCTTGAGGCCCCTTGCGTTTTTGGAATATTTCCACAGTGCCACTTCGCTTCTAACACATCCCCAGGAAGTGTGGTTTTGGGTAAGACATCATCATTCTGGCCCCTCCTTACCTGTCCGACCTTCTCCAGGTGCACGTCCCCTCTCGCTCCCTCAGATCCTCGTCCTCCCTTCGACTGTCAGTGCCCCCTGCCCACCTGAGCACCATGGGAGCCAGAGCCTTCAGTCGCGCTGCTCCAAAGCTTTGAAACAATTTACCTCCGGACCTCCAAAACTGCACACCTCTCTCCACTTTTAAGTCCCGTCTAAAAACACACCTGTTCAGGACTGCCTACAACACATAGCTTCTCCATTTCCTATGTTTTTATGATTTTATGTCTTGTTTTTATTTATTATTTCGCTTACAACTTTTTTAAATGGTATTTTTTCATTGTCTGTACAGTGTCTGAAAGGCGCTTTTAAATAAAATGCATTATTAACATTTTAACAACCAGCACTACCTTGTTTCAATCGTAAATTGTGTGGAAGGCCAATGGATGATTAGATAACTCTTGACTCATAATGTTAGCACAGCTGAAATAAGTTGAGCTGGTGAGAGAAGCTATGCATTTAACCTTCCCTTGAGCTAGTCAAGTATCTGGATCGTCACATTTGTGGGTGTGATTAAACTGTCAGAATGGTCTGAAAAAAGGGAACTTTGATATGGAGCTATATTCTTTCTCTGAGAAATTAAGGCTATTCCGTGCAGACAATTGCCAAGAAACTGTAGATCTTCTACTATGGTGTGTACTACTCTTTTCAGGCAACAGCACAAAAATAGATGTGGCAAACGACAAGTACATCAGGGTCCATTTTAAGAAATAGATGCCTTACAGGGCATCAACTAGCAACTTGGTTAAACATTACTTACCAGTGCCAACATCTTCTGGCCTTCAAGGCAGAGAGGCAAAGAAAAGGGCATATCTGGGAATGGTCAGCAAATGGAATATATTAATATGAGCAAAAAAACACAGAAATTGGACATCTCATTTGCTAAATAAATGTGTGACTTTTTTCATTGAAAACACAAAATTGTCTGGATGACCCTAAACTTTCGAACAGTATTCAAAATTATTTGAATTATTTAACAGTGTACAAAGTCAAAGGGTCTGCAGTAAAGCACTGGTTAAAAGTACTTGTGTGATATAATACTAGTAGCTACACCAATGACATTTTCGAAAAAAATATTCTTCGTAAATGTGTGCAATTTATGGATTGAATAGGGAAATAATTCAGGTAAAATGAAGAAATACTGTCCTTTCAGAAATGGCGGCAAATGCCCGTGTCTTAAAACCTGATAATTGTGTTCTTTGCCCGCAAACCTCCCTTCGGTATATTTTTAAAGATGGAAGCCTCAGGCCTTCGCACTCCTCACTCCTCCTCCTTAGTGCTAATGAGTTAGTGTTGCTAACAACACAAGTCTAGCTAGCCTGCTGATGAATTGTAAATGGGCAGTAATGAGCATAATCCTGAAAACCTCAGGGGGTTCGGGTTTTGGTTGTCACCGGCTACATTCGTCCCATGACTGCATATATACAGTGGTGGTTCCCTGATGGGCAGGACTATAGTTGGAGAGTAACGGAATACATGTAACGACGTAACTTAATTAGGGAACAAAAACAATTGAATTTTGCTTTCGCATATTGGTATTGGGCACATTGAAGTAATTGAAGGTAATCAAGTTTCATTAATAGAAAATTATGGTACAGTGGAACCTCGGTTCTCGACCATAAACCGTTCCAGAACCCTGTTCGAAAACCGATTTATTCAATCACCAAAATCGTTTTTCTTCATTAAAAGTAATGTAAAATCATTTTAATCCGTTCCAACACCCTCAATGTTTACCACGAACGGAAACATGAAGCTAACCCAGGCTAATCGTACGTTCGAGGTTAGCGTAATCTTCCGTACGAAAGATTACGCTAACATGAACGTGTAAAAATAAAAAAATCAGGTCGTTTACACGTCATTTAGCACCCGGGTCTCCACAACAACTGGTGAGCGGTTAAAGGATAAAGAAAAGATTTATGAATGGGATTTCTTACCTTTGTGGTGGTCTGCAGAAGCCATGCTGTATTCCCTCGAAAGAAGGGAAACTCGCACATCTTCTTCATATTTTGCTATTATTTCTTTCTTAAATGCAATAGTTGTACGCACTACTCTTCTTTTTTCACCTGTAGCAACTTTGCCGCTTGCACCGACCTTCTTCTGAGGCATAATTAGGGGTTAAAACACTCCGTTCACCGATATTAATAACGAAAGCAAAATAGAGTGCGCGCTCACGTGACAACCGTTCTTCACGAGGGGTGGGGGCAATCTACACCCGTACACCGCTCAGCATCGCCACTACCGTACCGGCGTTCGAACTCCAATTTTTTGAACGAAAAGCAAAGCAAGAATTTCTCGACATTTTTGGTCGAGAACCGATTTGTTCGAACTGAGAGGCGTTCGAAAACCGAGGTTCCACTGTATTTGTATCACATTACCGATACCTTTTTTCAATAGGTAACCACAAATTTGGATTTGAGAGTGCACCTGATAAGCCGCACCCAGTATACTTGTAAAAGAAAAATATTTGTCTATACATAAGCCGCACCTGAGTATAAGCCGCATGTGTCCATATTGAAACATTAAATATTGAAAAAGAATGAGAGTACACAGAAATAGCTTTAGCAATGGACACTACCTTAACCCCTTAACAAGCTTTTGATAAACAAATGTGTCTGTTGGATATAGCCGGTAACTGAAATATGTCATGCCACATATTATTGGAACGTTTAAACTCCTGGGATTCAGTATATGATGGTTATATAAAAAATACAGTGACATCTAGGGGTCAAATATTCCACAGTGTCCCATTCAAATGATTATAATCGACAGACGATTATTCAGTCAGGGCCTTGTCACCACAGTGATATTGTAAAAATAGGGAAACATACTTTAGTATTATACACAATAACACAAAGTACAACCAGACTACTATATACATCCCGAATTGGGTGTGGGGATGTGTTTGTTTCTAACTTATAGGCTGTGAAAATATACACATTGTCACGACCGGAACAAGCAGTGGACCCAAATACGTAACGTTCACACAACACTTTATTAAGGAATCGGGAAACTCAGGGAGCGTGGAAAAGACAGCGATCTGGTGCTCGCTGAACAAGTGGAACAGGAAGCCCCCATGACCGATGAAAGGAGGCGAGGCGGACAGTGGGGGCCAAGTAGTAGAGCGTGATCGTGGATCAGATCAAGTCGGGTAGCCGGAACGGGAGAACGGAGCGTGGATAGGAACAAGTCGGGTATCTGGGACAGGAGAACAAAGCGTGGTCGGACATTGGAACAAGTCGGGTAGCCAGGACAGGAGAACGAAGCGTGATCGTGGATTTGGGTAGTTGGGACTGGTGGAACTGATCATGGTCGGAGACTGCTACAGGAAACGGGGGAAGGAATCAGGCAGGATACAGGAACAGGATCCAGAATCAAAAGTGCTTGCCTTGCATGCGCTGAGGTTCCCTGACGGACTGACCAAGAGTGAACGAGAATTAAGTGCTTAAATAGGGAGAGGGATAATTAGGGAACAAGTGGCAGCTGAGGCAGAAAGAGTGAGCACAGTTGAGGGCAATAAGCGGGCAAGCGACAGAATCGTGACACACATTTATATTTTAAGCCTCCGCAAGTGTTTTTAGCTAGGTTAATGTTACTGGACCCACAATAAATACCAACAAAATTGATCAACTACTGCTTTCATGTGGTTTGCTTCCATGAGGTTTCTAAAGCCCTATGGTTGCCACCTTGGCTGCTGTGCCTAGTGACCACTGAACACTCCAAGCAGCAGAATCCAATCGTCTATCACCCTGGCAACACCGGCCAGTATAAGTTAGGTGTCGGGTAGAGTTCTTCAGTGTCACTTAGTGGAATTGTACACTTTTGCACAGCTATTGACAGATATGCAAATTTTCATACACTCGTACTGCAGAAACAGCGACAGACCCATCAGTTTTGCACATATCAGACTAAACCGTAAGACTAGTGTAGATCTGAGCAAAAGATGAGGGAAAAAAGCAGAAGAGTTTGGCGTGGCCCACTTCTTCTCTCTATTCCTTCTTTTTCCGCCGTGCTGTCAGTCTCCCTGGGGTCGGACCAGCGCCGCCGCAATAGGTAGGCCGAGGCTATCAAAGTACATGCTTTAACTTTTTAAGACTTTCCAGGTTGTCTTTGTTCTCCTTTTCTCTCTGTTGTGCAGGCTCTCTTGGGCCCAGGATTGGGGAGTCTCTCTGGGTGCAGGCGAGTGGCTCTGGGCTATGAAAAAAAGAGGAAAAAAAGGGAAGAAAAATGCAGGTTATCTACTGGGAGAAGCGGTGGAGCTTTTTAAATTGGAGCAACCAAAGATGAGGTTTTTTGAGGCGACCGAAAATAAATGGGGGTATATATGCTGTATATACATTAAACAGTAATCCTTCGCTGTATCACTGTTGGCTTTTCGGGGTTTCGCTAATTTGCGGATTTTCGTCATTCTGCATTCTGATTGGCTAAGAAATCGCCACGCCTATTATCCGCCTGTGCCTGCCTGTGCGTCAATTATGTTCCGCTGTGAGTTGTACATGTATGTAAAGCTTTCAGTATGGTTTTTATCATTCATCTTTTACAAATTCCAGTTTTTCTAAAATGAATTGTAATCAAAAGCAACAAAAGACAGAGGAAGATACTATCTATTAAAAAAGTAAAAGCCAATTTTTAGTTCCAATTATGTCAGCATAATGGCGACAAAATATCATCTGTGGTAAAAAAAAAAAAATGAGTGACGTATTGGCAAGAATATTTTAAAATTATAAATGAAGAGTTACAAATATTAAGAAGAGCAGTATTTTTGTTTAGTGATTGTAAAGTTGTTTTTGTTTTTACGCCATTTTTTTCCCATAACGTTCAGTTAATGGCAATGGAGTATCATCTGAATTAAAAGTGTTAATTCCCTGAATCAATAGTGCAACATAGCAGCAGGATTAATTTCAAAAAAGTATTTGATACATAGAAGTTGTGTAAGTATTTTTTTACAAATTCAATTGTTTTTAGTTTGCTTAACAATTGCTTGAGCCTGTAAATGGGATTAGTTCATTGGTTTTAATATTTTGTGGTTAATTTTTGGCCTATAATCATTCTCTGACTAGATAATGGTTAGCACCAAAAGCTAACATAAAGATGTTGTTTTCTGACAAAGGTAAGTACAACAACGGCAACCAGATGATGAAGCCCTGTATCTGAGTCAATCAATCAATCAATCAAAACTCTTTATTAGTCCCCAAGCGGAAATTTTAAGAGACACATAGTAGCATACAAAACCCACCCACATACATACAATAATCCAATGTTTAACTGTAAACTGTCATGAACCGGAACAGGAGGAGAACTCAAATGCGTGACGTTTCTCACATAAGCTTTTATTTTACGGAAAATGGGGGAGTCATGCACATTAACCCAAACGCCAGTGATTCGGTGATCGTTGGGCGGAAGACATGAGATGAAGCCAGAGGTCGAGGAGATTGATACCAATTGCACGAGCAGATATCGGACTGGACACGGCGGGACAGACAGAATTGATATCAAAACTGGATATTGAAATTAAACAGGACAAACTAGACGGGGACGAAACTGGAGATCGATACTAAACAGGACAAAATAGACGGGAACAATACCGGACAGGAAACACAAACAGGAAACCGGACAGAGTCTATACCCACGTTTTGCGGGTGCAGGGATTCGTTGACGGACTGACAAAGGGTGAGTGAGAACACTGAGCTTAAATAGAAGGGAAGTCAATCTGTCAACAAGTCCTGGCTGGCGCCACACGAGTGGGGCCAATTGGGCGCCAGGGCAACCGTGAGAGTAAAGTGCTAAAGTGCTATGGCCCATACAATAATTACAACTAAATAAAATGTATAAAAGTGAATGAAATGTATAAAAAGTACCAATATAAATGAGTCAGTGCACTGTCGTGAATGATGCAGGGCTAAAACACAACTGAACACTAGGGGGTTGGGTCTGCGAGTTCAAGTGCTGAACAGCCCTGGGGATGAAGCCAGTCTCCCTCCTTAGAGTCCTGCTACCGGGGCAGCGAAGTCTCCGTCTTGACGCCAGCCAAACAAACTCCGGCAACAGGATGTTTGCAGGGTCCTGAAGGATTCTGCAGGCTGATTTGGTGGTCTGTTGCTCACACGGGGTTCTGAAAGCTCTTAGATCAGGAAGTAAATGTTAAAAGTGGATCGTGTCCTGAAATCATTTATGAACCTTTTTGGTATCAATAGTGCAAGATTGTTTTTAGTAGTATAATTAGACAGCACAGAAACTATATTCAAAAATACTTTACAAATGACAGTACTTTGATTTGTTAAACAAATTGAGCCTATAAATAGGGTTCATGCTTTGATTAGAGTAGTGAGTAGTCAATAAATTATTAAATAAAGAGTTTTAATTTGCAGATTTGGACTATCGCAAGTCCTTTTTGGAACACAACCCCTTGAAAAAAATGAGGGAACACCATATTAGTGTTTATTCCGCAAGAGTCCATGCATGGGAAAGGAATATAAAGCTCAGGGCAACACCTTTGCAAAGAAATGCTGTTGTTGCAACCAAACAAACACAGACATAACCCTCAACACCCCCCCTCCACACAAACGCGAACTGGATCTAGCATCGCCGCTTGCACCACGTCTCCTGACAAAAAAAAACCCCACAGGCTTTAAGCCTTTGGGATGATTTGATTAGCAACGATATCTGAAAACGGCCTCGTCGTGCTAACAAGATTAAGCTGAGGCCCTGTCGGTTTTCAGCGCTGGATATTCGCTAGGTGATTAAAACTGGCTCCCTGCGCCGGAACCGGAGCCTTAGCCGGCTAGCGGGACTGTTGCCAGGTAACAAGACACGACTGCTGTTTTGAAGCGGCAGCGTACGCACAATACGCTGCCGGGAGATAAAGTAGTAAACCTCTGTCCTTGGCCAAGCGAATCAGAGAGTGACGGGTCTCATAGCACATTCGGCTTGGAGGAGCTGGAGCGAGAAGCGACGTTGACTCACACCAGCAAAGGCTTTGCGAGTAATCCCACAAAACTTTAAGGTGATGGATTGTGCAAATTATGATAATGATGTTATTTCAGTGATGGGTTTAAAACGCTAACAAAACATAAGCAAGGAATTAACTTCTCTATGTCACTCTTAAATGTAAATTATGTTAGCAGTAGAACCTCGAAGGGCCTACTGATGACACATATAGCAGAAATAGCAATGCTCTTGAGTTGTCGTATAGTACGAGGAAGTAGTTCAAAATATTAACACTCGGAAAAAGTTGGCTTGAGATAAGGAATAGGGTTTTTGGACTGCAGATTATTTGCTACAATGCACTTGAGTATTGCTTTTGGATTTTGACCTGTCTTTCTTGTGATTGATTTCAATGTATCTGTCAGGAAACGGACCGAGAAGCAGGAAGTTGAAACCTATATGCGTAGACGATCTGTCACTTTAATTAGGAAATAAAAGTTGTCCAACACACAAACGGACCAAAAACAAAACAAAACGGGTTCAAAGGCAATCAAAATTACAAACTAGGCATTACTCAGATCAAACAGGCATGAACAAGTCTTCAACAAGGTAAAGCAATGGTCTGGCAACGGGCAGTCCCAAAAGAAGCGATTAAGTATTCCAAAAGCAATCAGTCCAATGCGTCTCAGCCGGTGTCAAGGGGCGGGGCCAGCTGGGCGCCATGACAACCGTGCAGGACATGACAGTATCTTGCCTTGTGTTCTTCAGCAGACAGCACACAGCAAATTCTATCAGGGTGGGCAGGTTGGGGAGGGCTTTGTGTGCTGGGTGGGCGTGACCGTTTGCATGCCTGATAAGCTTGTGTATGCCCCCAGTCAGCCAGGGTGGGCAGGCACACAAGTCAATGTGTCCAAACGCCCCAAAAAACTAATTTTGGAGTAGAGCTACAGCTGAGATAGTATTTTAGTGGATCGTTACATTGAAAATAAATTTATTAATTAAATCAGACTCTAAAGGAAAGTCAGAAGAGCGCATATAAAGGCTGATCGCCAGCAGGTGCTCCGTGGATTGTTATCGGGTCTGAGAACCAACTAAGGCAGCGTTGGAAGTGAAGCCAATAACGAGGCTGCAGGTCAGCATTTATCCTAACATCTATTTATTTTTATTTTTTTTCAAAATCTTTGATATGTAGTATTACTGTGCAGAGCATCTGTAGAAGCAGATTGAGGCATGCAATATTCTTGCCTCATGGCAGAGGCGATAGTGATACCAAGGGTTCAGATTTAGTGCATACTGCCCCAAACAGTAAAATTAGTTATAGTATTAGCAAGCTAACAGCGGGTCAAACCATCCAGTAGCTAGCTTATTTCACAAAATTGTCATTCCAGAAGGAAATGGAAGCAAAATATGCCAAATTTCCAGACCAAAAGGTACATAAAAGATTTATTTTTTATTGAAAAATCTATAATTTTACTCGTTTCTTGGAGAATGTCACTCGACATTAGCTGAAATCAACATAGATTAAAAAAAAGAAAACTGATTATTTTTAAAAATAAATTCTGTCATGATTACTGAAGTGACTTAGCTGTGCCCGCTCCTTTGGCACCAACTGCCGCGGGCTCTGATTGGCTCCCGATCAGTATTTGTACCCAGTCCTGTCTGTCCCTTTTGTCAGTCCATCTGCGAACCTCAGTTAACACTAGGTAAGCCTTTTTTCGACCCTGACTGCTACCTTTTTCCTCTTGTCTGTTCCCCAGCTTTGACCCATTTTTGATCCTGACCACGTCTACTCTCCCGTCCCGCCTTTCCACCTCTTTTTGTCCCCGACTATGTCTTCTCTCCTATTCTGGCTTACGACTCGCTTCCGATCCGACCAAATTTTTGCTCTCTTGTCTTCGTCCACTGACCCGTTTTTTCCGTCCCCGACTCCGCCATCGCTCGCCACGGAAGATCCACTTACGCGTTGGAGCACAATCCGAGTATCAGAGCGACCTGCTTCCCGCGTCCAGCAATCACTGGATCTTGGGCCCCACCATTTTTCTTTCTTCCGATACAACGCAACGCAAGTGGGTCCTGTCTCCGTTCTGGTCGTGACCAAAGTCATTCAGGGGACTGTGCAACATTTTATCAAAATTTTCTACTGACAAGGGGTAACTTGTTTCCGCGTTCCATGTTTCTGAGCTTTAAACCTTAAAGTAATCAGATACTATGTAATGTCCTTATTCAAGCCTAATGAACATTTCAGCTGAATTCATTTTACACTTAAAAAAAAAAAAATCATAATTTATAACTTTCAGTTGTCAAGGAACAAAGTTTTGTCAATACAGCTGAATACAATGCAATTGGACAATGATAATAGAATGCTATTATATATTTCATGAGGTCTATGGGGCGCAAATTGATGCATAGGTTAATCAGAAGCAAAGAGGTCATAGAGCATATAAAGGTCACCTTCTTCAGAATATTGATTAGGATTTTGCACCAGTGGTAAAAAAAATATATATATATATATATATTTTCTTATTGATTAGGCCAGTTCACATCTGTAGGTGGCATACAAATATGAAGCAGACGCCAATAACTGGGAGCCCACTGGGCTCAAAACTGAGGAAAATATTACTTTTACGTCTAACCTCCTTTAGCTTTCTTCCATACTTTTTAATTTATTCATTTTTTAATTTTTTTTCCATACTCCATGTTATGAACTGAGCCTCGGTAAAATGGATCTTTGATGCACACAACAGTTCAAAAGTTTGGGGTCGCTTGGAAATGTCCTTATTTTATTTTTTTGGAAAGTTTGTCTTTTTAAATAAAGGTATTTGAAAGTAATCAGAAATACAAGCCATACATTTTGATGTAGTAAATCACCATTTTAGCAGAAAAAAATGTCTGCTTTTAATGCAATATCTACATAGGTGTATAAGGGACAATTTCGAGCAAACAACACTCCATTGTTCTAATAGTAGTACCTTGGGTTAGATAATTGCATTACAAGGCTAATGGATGATTGGAAAACCTTTGTGTAATTATGTTAGCACAAATGTAATCAGATTAGCCGGTGAGAGGAGCTATAACATGTACCTCTGTTAAGCTAGTCCAGTATCTGGAGCATCACATTTGTGGCTGTGATTAAACTTTGACAGGGAAAGAGATATGTATCGTTACAGTGTTCTATGTGAGAAATTGCAAGGAAACTGAAGATGTCTTTCAACTACTGTGTACTACTACCTTCAGGGAACCTCTCAGATTAGAGGGAAGAACACAAGTATGTTAGAGTCTTTAGTTTGAGATTGTCAAGAACCGGAACAGGATAAGGACCCAAATGCGTGATGTTTCTCACACAAGCCTTTTATTTTACTGGAAATGGGGAGTCATGCACATTAGGCAGCAGTCTGGCGTGAAATGATAGGAAGCCAGAGGCCAACGAGATCCTTACCAATTGCCCGAGCAGATTTCGGACGGATGGAATCGATACCGGACAGGACTGAACAGACAGGTTTGATATCAAAACAGGATATCAAAATCAAACAGGACAAACTAAAGGGGAACGAAACTGGAAACCAATATTAAACAGGACAAAATAAATGGAAACCATACCAAGCAGGAAATACCAACACGAAACAGGACCGAGTCAAAACCTTCGTCTTGCGGCGCAGAAGTTCGTTGGAGGACTGACAAAGGAAGAGTTAGAGCACTGAGCTTAAATAGACGGAAAGCCAATCTGTCAACGGCCACAGCTGGGGCCACACGGGCGGGGCCAACTGGGCGCCATGGCAACCGTGACAGAGATATAGATGCCTTACATGTCCTCAACTACGGTAGCAGCTTGGATTAATAGTACCCGAAAAGACCATTATCAACATCTACAGCTCTCAGATGCTGGCCTTCAAGGCAGAGTGGTAAAGAAAAACCCATACCAGAGATAGATAGATATTAATAGATTAAAATACCCCAGACATTGTGCAATTGGGACTTTTTCATGGATAACGAGATTGTCTGGGTGATCCCAAACTTTGGAATGGTAGTCAACAGCGGCTGATATATTAAATCTCCTCAATTCTTTGCACTTCCACCTCTGTACCACACGTGACATGCAAACAAGTCAAAGATGCAGCCTCTATTCCTTCCATTTATCACCCATCTTCAATTCCAGCGCCTATTTGTCGTAAACAAAGGTAATCTGAGTTTTGATGGGAAAATACCGTCGTACTGTTCTGTTATATTCCATTACTCGGTTGAAATGATATAAATGTGTCAGGGTTGATTGGGAAGATGTGGAGATCCCAATAATGCTGGAATTCTTATACAGCCGGCTGTACATCAATTCAAAGACAGGCGAGAGACTATTCCAAATATATTCATGGGATGTTCCACAAAGGATCACACAATATTACCTCCATGAGGTGATAAGATAAGCTATTTCTTATATTTCACTGTATTTTCATTCATGACCTCGTATTTGGGCGAAGGAGGGGAACGAGTTTGTCCCCAGGCGAGATTAATAAGCATTTAAAACGGTTTCAGTGCTAAGCGGCAGATCACAGTGTGTGTTTCACAGTATTGTTCACTACTGAGTGGCCGTGAATGACATAAACAGATTGCACCAGGACTGAGCATTTGTGTTCATATCTTCTTGGAGTTAATTTTTATAAATTTTGAAATTCAATGCGGAAGAAAGGTACAGTTCCCACAGACTATTTGAGTAAAGTATGTGAGAACAAAAATGTACACTGCATGGTGTTTACCTGATACGTTTATTGAAAAAAATATGTAATTAAATGTGTTTCACTTTGCTATCTCATGAGCAGTTATTGTATTAAAAGAAAACGAAAATATGAGATAAGAAAATATGATTCTGCTGCCACCTTCTTATATGGATGGACTTACAGTTAAACATATGGTCTTTGGAAGGAAGCATCAATGCTTAAGAATGGGATGCTTTTATGCAAAGACTTGAGGTTGTCCTGCAGCCAGGGTTGGGTGGGGTTACTTTAACTTGATTACTTTCAATTAATTTTGGAAAACTCCAATACCAAATATGCTAATAAAAGACAAAACTAAATATGAATAAAATGATGACTCACAACACGTGGTAAGCTTTCTCTCCTGGCTTTGATCTCTTTGATCTCTGGCAAAACTAACATAAAATGCGACAGAAACAAAATGAAAATACAACAGCTTGCCGACATAATTTTTTCCGTTTCATGTATTCAATTACTCCCCAAGCCTGCACAAAATTTTGTACTTTTATTCATATTTAGTTTATTTTGTCTTTTATTAGCATATTTGGTATTGGAGTAATCCAAAAGTAATTGAAAGTAATCAAGTTAATGTAACCCTACCCATCCCTGCCTGCAGTACACCAGTGTCACGGTTGCCCATTGCCCTCACCTGGCCCCGCCCGTTTGGTGCCAGCTGCGGCACGTTGCCTGATTGGCCTCCCTCCTGTTTAAGCTTGGTGCTGTCATTCACTCCTTGTCAGTCTGTCAACGAACCTCTGCACTTGCAAGACTTGTGTTTTGACTCTGTCCGGTATCCTGCTCGTGTATCCAGTATCCGGTATCGATCCCGCCTGTCTCGTCCTGTCCGGTATCTTGCTCCCGTCTCCAGTATCTGGTATCGATCCCGTCTGTCTCCTCCAGTCCGGTACCTTACTCCAGTCTCCGATTTCGCCTGTTTCGTCCTGCCCGGTATCTCGCTCCCGTCTCCAGTATCCGGTATCGATCCCGTCGGTCTCATCCTGTCCAGTATCTTCCTCCAGTCTTCGGTATTCGGTATCGATCCAGTTTGTCTCATCATGTCCAGTGTCTTGCCCCGGTATCCAGTATTGATCCCGTCTGTTCCGTCCGTCATCTACCCGTATGTCCTGTATTGATCCCATCTGTTCTTTCCGGCCACGATCTCGTCTGCCTCTGACTTCTCTGTCTCACTTCTTCCGCCCAGCGATGCCGCATCCCTGGCGTTTGTGTTCACGCGCATGACTGCCCCATTCCTGTAAAATAAAGCTTGTGTGAAAATGTTATGCGTCTGGGTCCTCCGTCTGTGTGGGTGCTGACAACCAGACACTAGCCAAAAGAAGGCCAATGAAAGCAGTACTATTTGTAATCTAATACATATGGTTACTCGAAATGGATTTTCAATCACATAAGACGCTAACTTAATTGTATTTGTCACAATTCGAAGGTCGAGAGGAGATGCTTCAAGGACAATTTGCTGTGTAGGGAAATAAATACCAACACAAAGTAGACTTAATATTTCATGTAATGCAAAGATTTGCCGCAGGATAAGTGTCGGGTGAGGGGACCTCAGATTTAGAAATAAATGAACCTACATGGTATACATCATCTGATTTAAAAAGATAGAACACATTATATAAACTGTAGCATATACAAAAAAGTTTTATTGTATTACCTTAATGAAGCATATGCACTACCTTTTAGTTAACTCTCCCTTATGAAAAAGAAAAAGACCAAGCAAGGAGAAATAAATTCCTGGCTAACATGACTTACGGTAAGCTTGCTAATGCTATTAGTAATTATACTGTTGGGACTGAGGTGTGCGACAAATTTGAATCCTTAGTTTCGCTATCACCCTCTGGCATGAAGCAAGGGAATTCAGTGCCTCACTCTGCATTTCCAGAAGCTCAGCATAGCATATAGGTATGAACTTAAGCCCGAGTCTAGCTGGGCCAAAAATTGCAATCATTATTTGAAATGAAATGAAATGAAATGATCTGCATTTCTATAGCGCTTTTCAAGTCAATGACTTCCCAAAGCGCTTTACAATGTGCTCCACATTTCCCAATAGCGGCCTTGTATTGCAGCCATGTAAGACGCTAACCTGCTTATTGGGGGTATTAGGGGTTCAGTGTTTTACCCAAGGACACTTCGACATGTAACACAGACGAGCAAGGATTCGAACTGGGATCCCTTGATCCCAAGACGAGCGCTCTACCTCCTGAGTTACTGCCTATTTGTGGTTCGTCCTAGGCTTTTTCCTACAGAATTATTTTTGTATTTATCTTTAATTATCCACCCATCATATTCTTTGTTTCTTTTTCTTTGAGGATAATCCGCCCGATGGATTCCGCAACCCTCTCGCACAACTAAGTCTGCATCTGCGCACTTAGCAGCACACTCAAGTGTAGTTAACAGTACTCCCCATAGGTTAGGCCAGTAAACAATAGATAACAACAACAAAATAACTATTCCAATTGGCAATGACTAGTCAAACATTGTGCAGCTGTCGGAAAGCCCAACAAGCGGTATTTAGAACAACCAAGGATAGCAGGGCTATCTACTGACCCATACCGTCTTCCTCCATCAGTCCACATGATCTGCACCACTATATTGTAAATGGAGTATCCCCATGCACTGGCGCTGATCTAAAAGTATATTAAAGTCTGTATGCTTACCAGTTCCTCAAAGCTAGTGGGCATTGCTGCGCTGACGGGAGGTGTTGTGCCGAAGAAGACTGTTTCGAATCTCTGGTCAATTGCAATAAAAGCATCTTGTCTACGTGTCTATCGACTGGTAAGTGTAGGGCGGAGACAATACGCGTCTTGCCGCATTCTCATTTTCCGGGAACAGACCGAGTATTTGGACCAGAAAATAGAGCTGGAGAGAAGCAGTTGAGTTGAGGACATTTGTTGGTCTGGAGTGGGATGGGTGCCTCCAAGCTGTACTCATCCATGGGCCATGGTGCCCCTAAAACTCTAGTGCTTAAGGGATCCAAGCAACCAAACAACAACGAAAAATGGTAGTATACAACGAAATGTCTCAGCCTGGGTGGCCAACAACTTTTTTAAGAAAAAGAAAATAAAATATTTTGTTTTTTCTTTTTTCGACAGGATGGAATGGTAGCTTGTTACAAACGTTTGCTTTATTCCGATTTCGAAATCTTCGTTCGGTTTGGAAATGTCGGTTCGTTTGGCAATTTGCATATTCTGCAGCAAATAAGAGGCCTGCATCGAATAACTTCATGCTTCCGGACTTTCCCGAGCCTTATAAGGTCGTGCATTTGCATATTATTTCCAACGTAGACGCACAGCGAACACAAGAAAAATGGTAAAGTGGTTAGGAATCAAGCCAAAACCTCAGCCTCAGAAGAAAGATTCAAAAGAAGCTAACAAAATGTATGACGCTACAAAACGTTAACGTACAATGAAAGCATCGTGGAAAGAGGAGTTCACGTGGCTTGTAGCAGACGACGCAACAAAAACATTGCATACATGAAGATGAGTAAATACAGGTATATACTGATGGCAGATGGAAAACAGCGATGTCATGTACATGCAAAGAATGCTATAAGTAGATTATAATAAACTTAATTTTAAAGTGTTGTTCTGTTATACATTCTGATTAGCAAACCTTAATACTTGCAACAATGTTTTTTTTTTGCTATTAGTCGTCTTTTGTGTTTCAAGTTGTGAAAAATGGGGCAAGCCCTGGTGTCCAGTAACTTTTTGAGTTTCAGACACTGGAAAAACTAAAAAAATAAGCTATATCACACAAATAATTTGTTAAAAAATCATGTATTGTGATTTCTGGATTTTCCTTTTTAGTTTATCTCACAGTGCACCTCCATGATTTCTAAGAGGAAGAAATAGCAAAATAGCAGGGTGTGCAAATACTTATTTTCTTCACTGTATTTGTATAAATATAGATATATTTACACAAACAATTGATTTGTATGGACACTAAAAAATGTCGCCTTGCTTTGTAATCCCCTGTGTTGCGAACGATGCGTCGAGCTACGAGAAAAATGGAGATAACGTGCCTTCCTGTCAACCGCATTTGTTCCTCTGATTACATCCCTATAAGAGGAAATAAAACACCACGTTATGACATCAGAAGAAGCCTCAAGCCAGATTTCTTCTATCCCCTTTTTATTAAAGCTTGGGCTTAGCCTTATCACTGTAGCTGCCATTTGAATAGAACTATATACATGCCGGCCAAAAGAGATGAAGATGTTATAAAAAACATTGATTTTTTTCCCCCCTTTCTCATCTTCATGCATTAATATCATAAAACAACTTCAGTTTTAAGCGTGTTCCTCATATGTGCGTGTCACACTTCCTCCTTCCCCTCACGGCCGTCCTTTTAATATGTCGTAAATGATTCTTATGACGTTATGGTTTCTGAGCGGGCGTGACGGACCCTCCTGCAACTTGTCAGGCTTGGCCGGAATAAAATAAAGTCAAATAAAATCAAATATATTAAAAGGCATACTTGGCATGCACAGGAGGAGGATATGCCAACATCTGACGAGGAAACGTGAAGGCAGGGGTGTCCGGAAGGAGCTGTGGCTGCATTTAAACTGACATGTGCATGCAGATTAGAGTCATTATGCTGTTGTTTGAATGGCATGGTGGCAATGGGGGTTGTGTGACTTTTAAATGACTTTAATTTAAAGGGAAAGTGTGTTTAGCGGCTGCTAGTGGTACAAAATATTCATTTCAAAATAATAAGGGAAAATAGATAAACTATCATCCAAACATTAATGCATTTCAAATATTCATAGGTCCAGAAATGCACATTTATTTGAGTTTACATGATGCTCACCTACTAAGGTACCTGTGCACACTCAAAAAACATATTTTTTTCTTTCTCTTTTTTATGTCTTTTTTTCCCTTTTTATTATTTTCTTTTATTTACTTGTTTTTTTATTTTCTCGATATTATTTTTGTTCTTTCCTTCATTCTTTCCTTTCTTTTTCTTGATTTTGCTTTCTCTTTTTTGTCAATGTTTTGCTGTTTTCCTTTTTTTTCTTGGCTTTTTTTCCTTGTGTATTTCCAATTTTCTTGCTCTTTTAACCTTTCTGTCTTTCTTGTTTTTTAACATTTCGTTCTTTCATTTTTTCTTTCATTCTTTCTTTCTTTGGTTCTTTTTTTGTTTGTTTCTTTCTTTCTTTCTTTCTTTCTTTTTTCTTACACTGTTTCTTTCTTTCTTACACTGTTTCTTTCTTTCTTTCTTTCTTTCTTTCTTTCTTTCTTTCTTTCTTTCTTTCTTTCTTTCTTTTTTTCTTTATTTCTTTCTTTCTTTATTTCTTTCTTACACTGTTTCTTTTTTCCTTTATTTCTTACACCATTTCTTTCTTTTTTATTTGTGTTTTCTTTCTTTCTTTCATTCTTTTCTATCTTTCTATCTTTCTATCTTTTTATCTTTCTATCTTTCTATCTTTCTATCTTTCTATCTTTCTATCTTTCTATCTTTCTATCTTTCTATCTTTCTATCTTTCTATCTTTCTATCTACCTTTCGTTCCATCTTTTTTTCTTACACTGTTTCTATCTTTCTTCTGTATTTCTTCTTTTTTCCTTTCTTTCTCATTCCTTTTTTATTGCTAATTTCTGCTTGAAAAGCTGGTCAAAAGTGAAAAAAAAAATCATGCGGTTTGGTCCCTTTGCATCTCCATAGTTTGTCTTCTTCTTGTGCCTTGTAGCACTCATTTTCTGCTGCACCATACAATACTTATGGGGACTATATGTCGTAATAAAAACTTTAACTTTAAAAAAACAAACAAACTGATTTGTATTCCAATCTTTGCAACTGAGCTTTAATCATCAGACTTAATGTAATCGGTATGAGAAACAATTGTATTTTACTGAATAAATATACACTTACATTTTGCCTCTCCACCTCTTTTTAGTCATTAAATGTCGAGGCATACTGTCTGGAGGAAAATGTTTTGAAAATATTTTCAATTACTAAAAATAAAAAACACATATATAAACGTATCTGTGTATCCTGAAACCCAAACACAATTGATAAACATTTGCTTTGTGTGGTCTTTTTCGTGGATCTCCAACACCCTAGGACAGCCAAAATGGGGACTGCAGCTCCTGACCACCGACAACTCCAAGCAGCCCAGTCCAATCTTCAATAGTGCCATATTTGCTTGTAAAAATAATAAATCAATACAATCCACGGAAATACTCCCTTCTCCACCCCCCACTAGAAAACCCAAAACAAAATTCAGCATAACGTCCTGAAACAAAGAGGCACCAACAAGGAAGTCAGCACACTCATCCTCCCACAAAAAAAAAAAAGGAAAAATCAGAAGGGGTCAGCATATGTCCAGTCAGCGTACAACACCTTGTAAGACAACTGTCCCAAGCAAGCAGATTGGCGCTCCATTGCAGTTCGGCTGTGGTGCACTTGTGCGTTCCGGTGCTTGTTTGTGTGCGTTTTTGTGCATGAGTGTGTGTAACCACGTCAAGTGCAATACCAAGCAAGTGAAGAAGAGGCAGAATAGAAGTAGAGCTGCATGGGCAGATTTGGGTGTTGCCCCAGGGTGCGTACACACGGCACCGTAAGTAGCGACATGACATGCCTCAGACGCATTTTTTGGAGGAGGTGGGGTCGGTTAGGGTTGAGGGGGTCCTCGACAAAATGCTCGGTCCAGGTAATGAAGTATGAGACTGTTGTTTTCTTCCTAAAATGTTTTGTTTTCTTTAATTAGGAGCAGGGCAGCAGACAGAAGAAACATATGAGAGTCATCAACACAGCCCAGAGAATCATCGGTTGCTCTGTCAAGGTGGCCGTTTCGGATGTAAAATCTCTCTGAAATTCAGTCTATTGAAAAAAACTTGTTTTGATATTCCTTAATACAAAAACAATCATTCTCTCACACACACACATAAAACAACGTTTCAATAATCAGTCTAATTATATCTCTTGTACGTTTATCAATTTTATATTATTTTATTGTGAAGTCGTGCTCATGTGTGTGCTGTTTTTCACTGACGCATAACAAACCACGTCCCCCTGGGTGCGGTCTCTTTCTTTCTCTTTCAACCATCATGGAGGCTGTAAGTACTTTTGATCCTGGTATCACGATTAGTTTTTAACAATATATATGTATTTTATCTGTGTAAATACAGCCACCAAATAGTTTTAATAATGTCTATCTCTGACAGCTCTCAACCCAGTCTTACATCCAGCTCTTGAGAAAGGGGTCATGTTAGGTTCAGGTGCCAAAAGTATACACACCCGATCCCAAAATCCATACACCTGGCCCAAGACTTGACTGACTGCTTAGACTAGGTCATTGCCATTTCCATGCCACCTTCATCTTGTCTTCTGTTACCATGTCAGGTTTGTTTTTTGTTAATGGTTTGGACACTATGCTAGTTGTTTTAACACATGATATGTTTATTTATTTATTTATTATTATTTTTTTTAATAAATACTATTCTTTGTTGAGCACACTTAGCATATACTAGTGGTATTCATATGTAGTATCACTTAAAATGTTAGTATCCATTTAAAAAAAAATGGTATTAAATATAAAAGTACCTGTTATCAGACAGTATATCCCAAAAGTGTGTACATAAATCACATTTCTGCAGAGATTTCATTATGCTGTTAAATAGAACATCACTGAAGAAACATCACTTTGACACAATGGAAAGAAGTATGTCAACAAAGGCCATGGCTTATGGGAAAAATATCCTCTGGTCTGAAGAGACCAATATATATTTTGAGGCTCATATGGGTTTAAGCATGTGTGGCCGCATGCAGGTGAGGAGTAGACATGTTTGTGTCGTGCCTAAAGTCAAGCATTGTGTTGTGATGTCATAGTTTGGGGCTGCAGGAGTGCAACTGGAATTTGGGAGTTGCATCCCATTAACAGAAACACAAACTCAAGTATGTGAAAAACTGGAGCAGAGAATGGTCGCCTCCCTTCAGAAACTCCATCACAGGGCAATGTTTTAGCCTAACCATGGCCCCGGATACACTTCTAAGATGACCAAGGCTTTTCTAAAGGGGCTAAGGGGAAAAGAGATGGACTGGCCAAGTATGTCTCCAGATCTAAATCCAAAATAACATATTTGCGGCATCCTCAATCGGAAGGTGGAGATGCACAATATCTCAAATATTCCCTAGCTCAATCACGTTGTCATGGAGGAATGGAAGAGCATTCCAGTGGCAATTTGTGAGACTGTTGAAATGGCCAGGAGGATTAAGGTGGTTCTGCAAAATCATGATGGCCACACAAAATATTGAACTTCAGGAACTTTTACTTAAGGGTGTACTCGCTTTTCTTACCAGGGATTTAGCTACTAATGGATAGATATGGATATTTTTGAGGAGACGCATACATTTACACTGCTATATAAGCTTTACACAGACTACCTTTAATTGTGTCAAAATGATGCTTTTCAGTGTTGTTCAATTAAACATTATATGTTTTTACAGAAATGTCAGGCATGTAGAGATACTCCCGACCATTCGACTTACGTAAAACGGTAGATACGAACATTTTTTTCAGTATGTGGAAAAATATTCGGACATTGCTGTAAGTTAGATTTTGTATTGTGTGCACCTTTTTTCCGAGTAGAGGACATTACTGAGGTGCTTATTTCCGCCGCACAGTGCATCCACCCCGAAGAAGAAATCCGGCTTCTCCTTCCTAGTTTATGTGTAAACATGCTACGTGTACTGTATCTTATTGTTTAATATCTCGTGCATCCATTTGATATGGTTGGTGTAAAAATAAAAGGCGAGCCGTTTCTTCTGAAATGAAAGTGGAATAAGAAAGCTTGATGCGGTTGAGAAAATGGTCAGATTGCTATTTTTTGGCCACTTTTTACCACGGAGGACCAAGTCGCCTAACTCTTGAAGCGCACCTTCCAAAAGAAAGCTAAACTCAATCTTATCTTTATAGAGCATATCATTTTCTTAGATGTTTATCCTCTAGTACAAAGCAATACAGGTTACTTAGACAGACCTTAAACATACTTATATAAACCTTAAACATACAAAATATAGCACTGAAGCAACTTACGAAAAAAATATTAATCGGAACAATCTTGTTCGTAAGTACGGCAACGTCTGTACTCACTTTTTTCACATACTGTATGAATTAAGGTTGAAAATGCAATACTATCTTTAAGGAATGAGCTGTTCATACGGATTTGGAGTCATCCTATCTTTCCTCTTCTGTACTTCAATTATTTTTGTAGCTGAAGATCATCATCATAAAAAAACAAAAAAGACATTAGGTACATACATGCATGGCGCAGTGCTGTTTGCGTTCCGCCGTCTGCACAAGCCACAGAGCCATCCGAGTTAATCATTCCAAAACAGTATTACAATTAGTGCAAAGTAGAGACAAACATCCATCTCCTGGTCTATCTATCACCATTTTTTTCCCTTCCTTATGCGGTAATATTCCCCAATTAAAGCATTATTGTAGCCTACTTCATCAAGGGCTAAAGTAATCAAGATTAATCTTAGTGAGCTGACACGCGCTGTTTGCTAAGGAACACACGGAACAATCGCTCTGGGCAAGCATCATTAGGAAATGCAATAAAATAGGCAAAGTGATTATATTTCAGGACTGGGAGAGAAAAATAAAAACACAATTATAATGGTGACGCTGAGAGTGCATGCATTTGTATTCTACAGCAGTGGTCAGCAACAAGTGGACCGCGGTTGGATACCGGTGTCACGGTCGCCGTGGCGACCAGTCTGCCGCGCCCCCGAACTCAAGCTGTAGCAGATCAGCTGATTGCTGGTCTGCTACTTAAGGCTGGGTTGTGGGTTTGGCGGGCGCTGGCTCATTACACATTCCTCGGTCTGTTATGCCTTGTCCTGTTTTAGTTTTAAACATTTTCCGTCTGTTATGCCCTGTCCTGTGGAGTTCGTGCCGGAGGAACTCTGTATTGTTCTGTTTTGTCCCAGAGTATTGGGCGACTTTTATTTTGTTAAATAAAACTTATGATCGTCAACGCATATGAGTTCTCCCTTCCTGCCTCCTGCCTCCGTTCTGGTCCGGTCACCCCTTCCACTCCACCACGCCTCGTGACAGCCCCCTTCCACTCCACCTCGTGACAACCGGGCCGTTGGTTGTTTGGTACCAGGGTGCGAAGAAAGAAATAAGTTGCCTTACTTTAGAAACAATAACTTGATTTATGTTTGTTTATACTGTATATATTTTTACCCAGAAGATAAGTCAAAGTTTGGGTGTGCGTTATACACAAGGTAGTATATTTGCTGACCACATTTGCACAACATCGGACGCAACGGGGATCAAACCCAGTGGCGGAAGCATCGAATCCTAACCACTAGACCACTAGGGATATAAATGACATACAAAAAGGAATTAATTTCTTATCATGACACGATTTTTACGGTCGGTTAGGAATTTAAAATTAGAATGTACCTTTTACCAAATTGTTCGAATTAGTAATCTGACTCCATTAACCAAACACAACCTAAATTCACCTAACTCGTTTGATTGAAAGATGAACAAGAGACCGGCATTTCCACACGGGGGCAGATTTAATTTCTTAAACAATTTAAGTGAACTCCATCGAATATGGCCGAATTAGTGTCGCTCGGGTCTCTGTCAAGCCTCCTCTCTCGATCGTCCGCTTCTCCTCCCGGCCCACGTTTTTTTCACAAGCTGGTGTGCCGGCTCCTCCCATGGGCGTGCCAGGAAAGCCACCACGTGGGCTCGCCTTGATGTCTGGAAGAACTCAAAACAGCAGAGCATTTATCAAAACAATGCCTGCCGTCCTTCGTCAGAATCCTGTTATCAAAATTCCCCAGCCAAAATATTCCGCATTTGGAACAGCGTGTTCTGAAGCCCACTCAGTAAAAATCTTCATTGCACTCAATAAATGTAACTTGCATTTAATCGTATAAAATCCTTTATAGTAAAATGTCTAAAATTCTTTAGGTACCATGTTGAATACATGGGACAATTATTAAAATAGTTTATTGTAACAAAAATTGTGAACATAATACCAAAATAAAATGTACAATGTATTTATTTAAAAGTATCCAAGTCTGATTCATAATTAGATATGCCAAAAGGTTCTTTAACTGGCTTTTTCTGCGTTTATATGTTTCAGGACGGGCAGCACGGCGGTTGAGTGGTTAGCACGTCCGGGGCACAGTTCTGAGGTTATGAGATCAAACCTTCCTGTGTGGAGTTTGCATGTTCTCCCTGTGTTTGCGTGGGTTTCCTCCGGGCACTCCGGTTTCCTCCCACATTCCAAAACCATGCATGTCGGGATAATTGGCCGTTCCAAAGTGTCCCTCCGTGTGAATGAGCGAGTGAGTTGTCTGTCCCTGTGTGCCCTAAGACTGGCCGGCAACCAGTTCAGGATGTTCCCTACCCATTACCTGAAGAACGCTGGGATGGGCTCCAACACCCCATGTGACCCTACTGAGGATAAGCGGTGCAGATAATGGATGGATGGATGGTATTATATACGATATATGTGTGCGTGGGTGTCCTTGTGCATACTGTATGTACATATCAATGTTAAATGTTTAAATATGTTTTTCTAATTTTAGTGTTAAAGCTTCAAACCTCTTTAACTCTGAACCTTAGGCAAGCATGGTTGATCGAGCTTCAGATTATGTTTTGGTTCATTTGTTTCTCCTTTTTTATTTACTGTATTTTAAAGACTTCAAACTGCACCAAAAAAATCCCAAATAGCCAGAAATTGAAAAGTCCGCCTTAAAAACCACAAAATACAGTATTTACAGAAATAGTATGTTACCACATACGTGCAATTATTCTTCAATTGAAAAATGTTTGAATGCAACAGGAACTGAACCCGGATCACGTGACAGTTCACATATTGAAATGTGTTACAATTTATCTAATTTTTACACAATTTTAACTCACAGTGCCAGAAACCAATGTTAGAGAGTGGAGAAAACAAAGATTCCATCCTAAAAGATATAAATCAACGTACAGTCTCGAACATCTGTTTTTGGCACCGTGAGTAGAAAATAGTATGATAATTATAGAAAATATAATGTCTTTTTATATTATCTATACTAGTGCTCTAGTGTTTAGGTTTCGGTGTACTCACCGCCGCGACCCGGGTTTGATCCCCTTTGCATAAAATGAGGTATTATCCTTTCTCTCAAAGAAAGACTTGTATAAACCACTAAAGCAACCGGGAATGATCATAATGATAACATCTGAAGTCATTATGTTCTTTTGAGTTGCTTTCCATGATTTCGAGAAGTCAAAGTGACGCGTGCCTGGGATGGCCTCCAAGGTTGCTGTCAGGGGGAATTTCATGTCCTTGGCTTTAGCGTCTTTCCGGGGGCCTGTCACATCGGCTCAGCGCTGAATGGCGTACACCAGCACAGACCCCTGGCAATGGGAATATTAATAGCATATCGATTCCACCCAAAGATTCCCCGCCCCCAACTCAACCACGGAGCAGATCAATCGGCCCTGGGATGCTGTTAATCGTGGTTTAGCTAAATCATTGGGAAGACTTTGATTGGATTTAAACTGAAACTGATATAAGATCTGCAATTTGATTTTATTACAGCTGGCGGCAACGTGGTTAAACCCGGTTTGGAGCATTACTCAGAGCTCAAAATAGGTTATTGAGTTTTTCCCTGCCCTCATGTAGGTTTTAGATCAGGGGATTGTGTAATAACAGTCTGTAGTTTGCAATAATATGTGGTCTGTGCAGCCCTTTGATACTCTGTACAAAATAATATTTGGATCCTTAGTTAGCTCCTTATCATCTTAATATTCAGGTAACACTTTGAAACGTTTAAACCTTTGAGTTAAAGCATGTTTGAAACTATTTTGTTTCTTAAGGTTGCAGTTCCCTCAAAGATCAACGTTTTAGCTCTAAGTTAAAGCTTGAACTATCCAGAGCTAATTGTGTCTCTGTCATGATTACTGATGCGGGGCCCCTGATTCTAGTTCTTTGGCGCCAACAGCCGCGGACGCTGATTGGCTGCTTGCTCTTTCTTAAACCCCCACCTTCCTGACAACACTCGTCAGATCGTTTGTGAACCTACGCTACACGCTAGGCAAACTTTTGTGACTCCTGACTATATGCTGCCCTGTTATTCTGTCTGATTCCCTTTGCCGACCTTTTTTCTGGACCCGTTCATGTTTTTGCTCCTGTTTTTCCTTGCTCTCGACATTGCCTGCCCTCGACACGGAAGTGTCATTTCCGTGTTCCCAGGGATCTGCTACCCGTGACCGACGATCCTTTCCCCCTTCTAAATAAAACTGAGTAAAACGAATGCAATTGGGTCCCGTCTCTGTTCCTGGTCTGTGACAGTCTCTCTGCGAACCACCCAAAATGAACCTGTTTGGTCTTGGCATCCAATTTGGGAATCACCAATTTACTATTGATACATACTCAAGTGAAATCTAATTGTTATGTTAAGATTCAGGTTAGAAGTTTACAACAACATTTGCATAACATCTAAAAACACACTGAATATGAATCCATTAAAAAATTACGACTATCTGTTAATGTTTTGCTAGCACATGCACATAAACTGGGAAGCACACGATGCATCGGAGCATATTTTATTATAAGGGGCATTGATTTTGGATGTAAACATAATTATCGCAGAGAGTCAGAGCAAAGTGGCCTGACGAAATAGCGTTCATTATCAGCCAAGGCACTTGGGAGTGTGTTCCTCTAATTAATTTTCTATAATGAACCCAATGTTTTTGCATAGCTCTGAAATGCCTCAACGACACGTTTGTTTACTGCGAAATCTCATTCGGGTTCCGACGGGATTCCAGCAAAGCGTGATTGTCGTGCATTTGAGCCTGCTGTAACCGCTGCTCGGGTTTCATCAGCTTGTCTGGAGTGGATGTATAATAACGCTTGTTTTGCGTGTTACTTGAAAGAAAGAAAAAAAGGATAGATTATAGTTGTTTGATGTTATAGTGTACACAGATTAACTCTATTCATTTGAAGATGTTTGATCAAAAGTCTTGATTGGGCGTCTTCAATCTCAGTGAAGCAGAGAGTCACTTATTTTGAACTGTTAATGGAGACTACACTATGCAAAAAATATTGATTAAAACAGAGCAAGTTTGAAAAATATACTGTATTTATTTGCATCTAAGCTGACCTAAAACTGCTTTTAATGTGGCAATAGATTTAAGGAAAAAGAGCAAACATTTTGATTAAACACATACTTAGACGACAATATTTATCTACACTTGTAAATAATAAGATCGATATTCTGGTAGTACAGCAAATTTAAAACATTTACTGTTCCTTTAAGCAGTACTTTGATGGTTAAGACCGTGCAGCATTTTCATATTTTGCAATCATTTTTTTCTTGATATCTCTGTTTATCTTGGAACCCATTCTTTTCGGGAAAAGGCAATAAAACCCACTAAATCACAATCAATTCTCAACAAAAGTTGTTTGAGTGACGATCTCTTTCAAATGAATGCCAGCTCATACTTTTTCTCTGTTTTTAATATTGGACACCTGCAAAGTCAAGTCAAGTCATTTTTATTTGTATAGCCCTTAAAGGGCTGCACAGGTTATTGCAAACCACAGACTGTTATTACAGACTATTATTACACCATCCCCTGGTCTGAAACTTACATGAGGGCAAGGAAAAACTCAAAAACCTCAACTTGAGGAAAATGAAGAAACTTTGAGAAGAGAAAGCACATGTGGTAATCCCCCTTCCATGATGACCAGGCTGCAACAGATGTTGCAATAACATATAGTACACAGATATTGTCAACAAAAACATAGGTTATTCATATGCTATAGAGTAGAAGTGTGTTTTAAGCTTAGATTTAAACATTTCCACTGAGGTTGCAGATCGGATCTCAGGGGGAAGAGCATTCCACAGCACCGGTGCCCGGATGGAATCACTAGTAGACCAGCGCTTTCAGAACGAAGGCTCTGGACGGGAAAATAGGGGGAAATTAAATCTGAAAGATATGAGGGAGAAAATCCATGTCTGATTTTGTATAATACCAAGAGAGCCTTAAAAGGAGAATGTAAAATATGCCAGTCCGTTATTTTGACAGGGTTGGGTAGGGTTACTTTAACTTAATAACTTTAAATTACTTTTGGATTACTTCAATACCAAATATGCTAATAAAAGACAAAAGAAGCTAAATATGAATCAAATGATGACTCACAACACGCGGTAAGCTTTCTCTCCTGGCTTTGATCTCTTTGATCTCCTGCAAAACTAACATACAATGCGACAGAAACAAAATGATAATAAATCCAAACAGCTTGCCAACATCATTTTTGCCGTTCCATGTATTCCGTTACTCCCCAAGCCTGCACAAAATTGAGTAATTGTATTCATATTTTTTTCTTTTGTCTTTTATTAGCATATTTGGTATTGGAGTAATCCAAAAGTAATTGAAAGTAATCAAGTTAAAGTAACCCTACCCAACCCTGTATTTTGACTATTATGCCAAACTTTTGTGACCCATTAATATTGGCAAAAAAGGTAACAAAACTCACTAGATCTCAATAAAATGAGATGTGGTCACTCTCAAAACACATTCATAATATGGTGAGGGGGAGCTTAAGGACACAGCACAGCTGTGGGCCGTATGATAGCATGATTTGTCTCACACCCCTTTTGTTTCATGCACATATAAGCCGACACCCTTATTTCATTTTATAGTTCTGAATTCGGCTTATTTGCGAGCATATCAGGTACATTTAAACATTTTCTATTGTTTACATTTTCAAATTTCAATGAAAATGCACCCTCAGAAATGGTCTGCAGGCTAGCCCTGGTCTCCCTCCCCTCTGCATACACACAACAGACGTTAGCATCAGAAACTATTTTCAATAATTGATTCGGCACCCTAATTGAACAGCGCGACTGAACGACATAGCTCATTACTTTGCTCATTAGTTAATTATCGGAGAAGTAGGACAAGTCAATAAAAGTGAAGGCAGTAAATTCCGATACTAATTAGCCGCGCATCCTTCGAGACATATTTAAAGGCAGATTAGTTACCTGAATGTCCCGCGCCGAGAGGTTGGGGGGTTGCTTGCCAAGTGATGCTGACGGGAGATTGGGCGAAGGTTAGCTGCTTGGTATCATTAAAGAGGCTAAATCATAGTTACAGTGAATTGAGAGAGAGACCCACAAGGAATATGTCGGGAGACACGGGGGAGAGTTCTATATATAGGTGGGATGACATTTTAATACAGTGGTACCTCTACTTATAAATGTCTCTACATTAGAAATGTTTAGGTTACAAAGTACCTGAACGGGAAAATATTGCCTTTAGTTACAAAGGCATTTCTGGGTACGGAATCAAAAATACAGTACAGTACAAGCTGCAATTAGCCGCTCACAAACGTAAACCAACTGGCTATCGTGCGTGCTCCCAGCATGCTTTTCGTGTCACCGTCACAGATTGGAGTTCAGGGACGATGAGGAGGAGGGGGTTCTGGAAAAATGATGGGGAGGAGGACGCAGCCATCATTCAATAAGCCCAAATAAAATACATTTTACCAAAATGCCGTAGAGTCTCGGAATTTGTGGGAAGGAATCACCCCGGAATAGTGTTAACAAGTCAGGCTATCGCTGTCTTCCTCACACATTTCTCACAGCTTGTCAAAAAAGCAAACGTCGTTGGATCGGTTTTTCAAAAAATGTGAGGCGAAAAGGTAAATAAATATTTCTGATTATTTTCTTTATTATATATATTTTTTTACATTATGTGACTCTCATTTTGTGTTTATTGTGCGGTAATCTATATTTAACATGTATTTGTTTGATGTCCTGATGCTCTTTTATGGTTTATTAAAACAATATCATACTATACCTTTGCGGGGCTTGGAGCCGATAAGCGCATTTACATTCAAAATGCGTCTCTACTTACGAAGTTTTCAGTCTACGAAGCTACTCCCAGAACAAAATCGAAATTGTGTATCTATTTGATGGAAGTGCTAACTAAATTATTGTTACCATTTGAGGTAATTATGGTAATTCAAGACAGGAGTTTTCAAACTTCGGGTTAGTCAGTTAGTTAGTTATTTGTACAGGTTATTTTTGTCACATTTCATTATAACTTGTTTTTTGGTAAAGGGAAAATTCAATGAAATAAATGTCTGCTAACTGACACATTTGCTAATTTTAAATGGTGTAGTATTTCACCAATAGATGTCAGTGTATTGTGTAGTGCTATCAAATACTCAAAGTGAAAAAAACTCAAACTTTTTTCTTCTCGTTGTTTTGCCCATCATTTTACGAGGATTAGTTTTGTTTGGTTTGATATGTGTCCGCCAAATGGGATGTTTTGGAAAATGTAAAGTATTTTTTTTTTAATTATTATTATTATTTTAATGGAACTGTTCAAATAGTATTGTAGGATAAGAAAAACAAAACATTTTAAATTAGCAAAATCATCTCCCAATGGAGTAATATTATTTTCATTTATTTTCTGTACCATACACTACAAAAGATAAATGAACCCACTGAATATATTTTTTTTAATTTAAGTATATACATCCCTTTATTTTACGATATTTCGTTTTCTTCTTTGTTATTTTGAAATATTCTTTATCAGAATAATGACTATACATTGTGAAATAATTGCCATTTTGCCGATATATAATTTCTTCTTATTTCATGGATTATTTTTCTTGTTTTATTTTATACACAATACGTTAAAAATAGAGAAATTACACATTTAATTTAGCTATTAACCAGCTGCAAAATTGTTTCACGTGCTTCCCTGAAGGGACAGTGTGTGTTGTTTAGCTCTTCCTAGTTGTAAACAAAAGCATATTCCTTTAAAAAATATGATTCTAACAAATGAGCAAAAATTCATGAACTATCATACAATCAATGTTTAGAAATGTGCATTTTTTTAGACAATTTGAGCCCTACCTAGAGGGAACTGTTATAATTGTCCATGATCTTGCTGCTACGGGTACTCAAAAAAACAAGAAACCAAAAGCGAAAGGCTGAGTGAAAAATACAAATAAAAACAGTGCAGTGTGGTCACTTCCAAGTCACAGTAGTTCATATTATTGGTTTCTTTGTGTATTCACTGTGCGTTTTAGCACTCGTTTTGGGTTGCCAGCACAAGGTAGCGACTTCATAAAACACAGTGTCCCTTTAAGAAAATCAGGTTTGTACAGTAATTCATCTGCTTCGTCTATGTTGCTGTTGCTTTTGTTTGGTATTTCAAGTAAAAAAACAAAAACAAATCTAGTTTAAAGGGACAGTGCGCATTATTTGGCCACTAGATGTCACTGTCTGGTGTAGTACAAACAAAAACGAATGTTAAAAAACACATGGACAAATGTAATTTACAGAGTCTCAAAATGGCTGATCCCCTCCAATTAAATTATTGTCTTTTTGCCCAGCCTTGCCTTTTTGAGGTTTGTTTTGGTAGCCGTAGTAGCAAAACGGCAGACAATTAGATGAGGCTCATGGTATCTAAAATAAATGCTAAATTAGTATTACTTTTAGAACATGCACATTTATATTATCATTATATATATTTTTTTTTTTCTCATTATATGAATTAAAATTGTTTTTCTCTAATAAATAAAGTAGTTTAACCACCAGGAGGAAGTGGAGGCACGTTCCTTGTATTGGAAAATTATTTTTACCATTTACCTTGAGCTAAATATTTGAAAGAACACATTTTGAAGATGATCTAAAAATTTTGGTGCAACCAGGATTTCAGATTCCCAGTTTGTTGCGAAAATGATTCATGCACATTTCGGATTTACACCTGCCAATAGATTGTGTAGTTAATTCAGTCTCTATTTGCGGGCTAAAATAAATAGTGGGCTTTAGGGCCTGCAAGGCCTTCTCAGCTGATTCATTCGAATAAATTATATGTTGTCCATGAATACATATCTAATAGACCAAAATTGTCCAGGAGGTTGCTTTCATTGCTTTTTTCCTGGTTACACTGCTTCCAGATGTGTTCTTCAGTGTTTAATCATTTAACGAATCACATTTAGCCATTACTTGTTCGTAGTCTCAGAAGTCTACCCAGAAGCCTTTACAATTAATTCTGTAGGCCCTGTGGCGTGAGTTAAGTGTTGATAAAGCTGTTGGTTTAGCCAATCCGATTTCAAGTTGGTGAGAGCAGAGCCCTCTAGCTGGCCTAGGACTAGGTCAGCGATTTCACAAACAGGGTTAGGTAGGGTTACTTTAAATGGATTACTTTCAATTACTTTTGGATTACTCCAATAACAAATATGCTAATAAAAGACAAAATAAACTAAATACGAATAAAATTACTAAATGTTGTGCAGGCTTGGGGAGTAACGGAATACATGGAACGGCAAAAATGATGTTGGCAAGCTGTTCAGATTTATTTTCATTTTGTTTCTGTCGCATTTTATGTTAGTTTTGCCAGAGATCAAAGAGATCAAAGCCAGGAGAGAAAGCTTACCACGTGTTGTGAGTCATAATTTAGTTTCTTTTGTCTTTTATTAGCATATTTGGTATTGGAGTAATCCAAAAGGAATTGAAAGTAATCCAGTTAAAGTAACCCTACCCAACCCTGTTCACAAACAATAATTGGCCAAGGGGTGGTAACGGAAGTATCGCAACAAAGGTAAACACAATTATCGAATAACAGAATAGAAGAAGCTAACCTTTCAGCATTAATGTCAATGGCAATGGAAAATAGCGCAGGATTATTCTGTACGACATAGGCATTGAAATCTTCTGGAGGAAATAAAAGAGGATAGATTTTGCGCATGAATAGAAAGGATTTTTGGTGAGTATTACATGGCTATATTCGTAAATAATAATACATTTTTATAATGTTGTTATTGCAGATTTTTTTAGATGTGTTGCTGCAGTAAATGAAGTACTTATCAAGGGTTGGATTGATTCAGATGTAGCACTACTAAAGGCCTAGGTGTGAAATGTACACAACAGATTTTATTGGGTCCTAAGCTCTCACCATTGACATATAGCTCCAAGTTGATCCATTCAGGGAACTAATTCAATCAATCTATTCCCTTTCCTTATTAGCTCGTGTGCTGTTTGTACTCCGGCCTAACGGATAACAACCGTTTGACACACTGGCCAGGACGAGAATAGCCGTGACGGGACGGTTGGGGGGCGCTTTCTTTGCAACAATATTGCACAGATGCCCAGTCAAGCAATCACAAAGCAACAAAGTGGGAGGTTTTTCATATGCAAATGAATCAATGTGATAATAAACACCTGACCTGGGCTCAGCTGAAGTCTCTGCGTCCTCTAGTTTTTTGTTTTTTGTTTTGTCAAACAGTGAGACCTTGTCTAGTGTCCCCCAGGTATTTATCAAATTTCCTCAAATTAGTGACAAGAAATTGATGGATATTTGCAAGTGTATACTTAGCAAATTCAGTACTTTTTCTAGTGATCAGCAGAATAGCTGTAATATTTCTTTGACTATTTACTAAATGGCAATGTCATTGTTATTTAATCAAACTCATTTTGTCATCTGCAAACATATAAATTGGGGCCACATTTAAATATATATATTTTTTTATTTTAAGATAATTCATCTTCTTTGTTGGGAAAAAAGTGTAAATAAAATTGGAAAATTCACTTATCTAGCAGTTTTTTAAACGTGTGTTTGATTATGTTAAGTATATTTTCTAATCTTGGTATTCTAGAAAATAGTTATTAAAATATGCAAAATGATGTCCCATTTGCTAGATACAGTTTTCTTACTGTAAAGGTTTATTTTCTTTTTCTAGATACACTATTTTTAAACAAATGAAAAAAAAAAAAAAAAAAAAAAAAATATATATATATATATATATATATATATATATATATATATATATATATATATATATATAAATAGATAGATATATCCATCCATCCATCCATTATCTGCACCGCTTATCCTCAGTAGGGTCGCGGGGGTGCTGGAGCCCATCCCAGCTATCTTCGGGCAGTGGGCAGGGGACACCGTGAACTGGCCAATCGCAGGGCACACAGGGATATATATATATATATATATATATATATATATATATATATATATATATATATATATACATATATATATATATGTATATGTATGTGTGTGTGTATATGTGTGTATATGCATATATGTGTATATCTATATAAATGTAGACCATTTACCATTTATCTACATACAGATAAAGTATATAATTATATATACTTATATATATATATATATATATATATATATATATATATATATATATATATATATATATATATATATATATATATATATATATATATATATATATATATATATATATATATATATATATTTGGATCTAGAAGAGGCAACATTTCCATTTAATGCCATTTTTTTCATTTTTTGCCGTGAACCAAGTCCCAAAAAATGATGAAACTGGAAAAAAAAGTTAGTCAAATAAAATATCTAATATTAAACAAAAATACAATAGAAAACTGGCAGCACGGCGGCGCAGTGGTTAGCGCTTGTGCGGCACAGTTCATGTCATGGGAACCTGTCGTGGGTTCAAATCCAGCTCCAGACTTTCTGTGCGGAGTTTGTATGTTCTCCCCGTGCTTGCGTGGGTTTCCTCCGGGCACTCCGGTTTCCTCCCACATTCCAAAGACATGCATTTCAGGTGAATTGGCCGGTCCAAATTGTCCCTAGGTGTGAATGAGCGAATGAGTTGTCTGTCCCTGTGTGCCCTGCGATTGGCTGGCAACCAGTTCAGGGTGTCCCCTGCCCACTGCCCGATGATTGCTGGGATGGGCTCCAGCCCCCCCGCGACCCTACTGAGGATAAGCGGTACGGCTAATGAGATGAGAGATGAGACAATAGAAAACTAAACTGAATAATTATCCACTACCCTCTTGACAATTTAAATGTAAAATAAAAACCAAATTGGAAATGGTAATGGTATTTTTTTAAACATTTTCCATTTCAAGACGATTTCAAACGAAAAAGAAATCCCCCGGGCTCACAAAAGGTTAAGAAACGCTGTCATTAGTATGGCCATATATTCATTTTGAAACATTTCCTCCTCTACGTCACTGTTTCAGATTGTTAATCTCCGTGCCCGCTATCACTCAGCTGTTTTCACACTCATACATTATCACTTTTCCCCGTCAATCGGCTTTAGGTTTTGGAAAAGAGCGGGGTCCCTCTGGGGCCCAGAAAATGACAGAAGGCGGCCTTTATTTACCTCGTCGGCCCCTACCGTGTCGTCTGCTTAATCATGTGGCTAATCGACAACGCTCAGACAATAGGGCCGCTCATTCATATTTCATACAATAGAGTGTTTAAGTCATTGCACGCGTCTGAGGAGGAGGATATTGTGTTTCATTGTGGAGGGCCCCGTGGGGACCTCCTCCCTGCCCACAAGGGCCCATCTCCTCGTTACTAGCATATGCTTGCCGCTTCTGGTGTTAAGCAGTCGGGCCTCGGCCCTTGCAGCTGGCTGTGTGCACGGGGCCCGGCGCTACTATCAAAGCCCGGCTTCCCATGATTAATTCAAGTGGTTAATTCTGCTTTAAGAAAAATCACCAAGACAAATATGTACTCCTTGAAAGAATGAATAAAATAGAGGTGCGTTTAATAATGCAACAGGGCGTATAATAGGACCCCTTTTCTTTTGGCACTAATCTCCTCACCAGCTCAACTTGGTGTCAGATGCCGGCTGCCATGTGCTTGCCTGTTCTTTAATGACACTAAAGGGGGATTATCTGAAACGTGCACACATTATTATAGACTCACTGGGTTTGTGTTGTTACTTAACCACTCATCTGAAGTCTTATTTCGAGTATCACGAGAAAGGAGGATTCTCACACCCTTTTTCACCCCTTTTGGATTTTTTACATGATATATTGTTGTTAGAAAGTAAAAAGGAGAAAAAAAAAACAAAAAAAAACAAAAAACTGAAACTTTAAAATATACACTTCCATCCATCCATAGTATTTTGTAATGGTTTCAGTACAAAACTACACTACACTATTAATTCTAAGTTGTATACCTCACCAATGTCCTAAAAGCATCAAGTTGTGAAAGCAATAAAAATCACTTATATTGAAACCGAAAGAACCTGTTGGGACAATCTGCCAATGTAAATCAGGGGTTTCAAACTTCTTTTAACCTGGGGGCCACACAATAGAATAATAATAATAATAATAATTTCCTTTGTATTGTCATTCTTTGTAACAATGTACACAGAACGAAATGTCGATACACCTGACCCGTTGTAGCGAGTCGATGCAGCCGCAGCCAGAGGGCGCCGCCATTATACCAATTAGGTATGTCTCGGTCGAGGCGCGAACCAGCGACCTCCCAGTCTCAAAGCGGGCACACTACCATCTAGGCTACTGAACAAACATTCTCTAGGGGGCCGGACGAGTAGATTAGACAGCAAGAAAAGAGAGAGAAAGAAATAAGAGAAACAGAGAGGGCGAAAAAGATCGAGGGTGGGACAAAGAAAGGGAGAAAGAGAGAGAGACAGAGAATGAGAGAAACAAAAGAGATAAAATTGAGATAGTGAGAGAGGGTAGAGGAAGAGAGAAAGACAGAAATCCAAAGAGAAATAGTAAGAGAGAATTGGAGAGAGAATGAGAGAAACAAAATAGATAAAAGAGAAATAGTGAGAGAGGGGGAAAGAAAGAAAGAGAAAGAAAGAATGAAATCCAATGATAAAAAAGAAGGAGAGAAGGGGATAAAGATAGAAAAGAGAGATAAAATAAAAAAAGGAAGGTAAAAAGACACAGAGACAAAGAAGAACAAGGAAAGATAAAAATAGAGAGAGACAGTGAAATCGAGAGTGATAGACAGTTTAAGAAAAAAGGAAGACGAGAGGGAAAGAGAGAGAAAGAAATTTGAGTACAGCATTTGCGAGAGGCACCTGGATTTGGTAACATCAAGTGGACATATTTCAACCTGCACTTCCCTCAGCGTTCCCTCGCGGGCCGGATAAAATCCCTTAATCGTTCAGATTCAGCTCGCGGGCCGCCTGTTTGACATCCTTGATGTAGATGATTACCTTACTAGCAACACTTGAGCCTTGCTTTTACAATCGGACTACAATTAAACATCCGTCTATTATCCGCTTATTCTCAGTTTTGCTGTCAAGTTGAAGTCCTTCAGGTAGGCATTCAGGGTGACTCTGTAGCTCCAGCTTTTCTTTGGCCACAAGGAGGTTTAGCGTAGAACAGTTGTTTAGGGAATGATGAGACCTCCATTCAGGGGACATGACCAGCCCAGCGGAGCTATGCTTTGACCATGGTGGTGATGACCCTCGGGAGCTCTGCCCTCTCCAGCACCTCGATGTCGGGGATCTTGTCTTGCCATCAGATGTTGAGGATGCTGCGAAGACGGCGAAGATGGAAATTCTGGAGATGTTCTTTATGTCGCCTATGGCTTGTCCAGGTTTTGCATACAGAAGTGTTGTCAAGAAGACTGCCATGTACACTCAACAAGTTTGATTCTCTCTGAGATGACAGACTTTTCCCAGACTGTCTTCTTCAGTCTCCTAAAAGACACTGCTGGCCTTGGACAGAAGACAGAAGAAGTGTCCAATAGTTATTTTGGTGACAAGCTCTTACAACCTGTTATCCCTTTTTTTGTGTTGATGTTATTTTTTTCATTTCGAGTTCTAATGTGTGTTGCAACATGATCGAAATTAAAAAAAAGAAAATCGAAAGCAAGGGTGCCCAAACTTTCTCCTGTGAGGACCACAAAACTTCTCCCATTTCTGATGAGAATAGAAAAACAGAAAAAATGCGATGATTGCAGGAGCCTCAATGCAAAAGTCTATTGATTTCCAGAAAGCCACATTCTAAAAATTCTTCTCGATTTCTCACAGAACAAAGATCAAGAGATGAAAAATAACATTATCAATGTAATACATTATAACCAAAGAACCCTGTCTGGATTCTTAAGAGAACAGAAATCCGAAATGACATGATATCGCTATCGGTGTGTGAGTGTGTGTATGAATGGGTAAAGTGCGAAGTGTATTGTGAAGCAATTTGGAGGTATTCAGTGACTGATAACCAGCGCTTTACAAATGCTGTCCTTTTACCATTTATTTATAATTAAAATAATCACCAAATAACCCAATGTCATGTCCTGCACGGTTGTCATAGCGCCCAGCTGGCCCCGCCTCTTGACACCGGCTGAGACGCATTGGACTGATTGCTCTTGGAGTACTTAAGCGCGCTCCTTTTTGTACTGTGCGTTGCTGGAACGTTTGTTATACCTGGTTAAACTCTGTGAGACTTCTGTTAAAACCTGTTAAATGCCTAGTTCTGTGAATCTGCCCGTATTTGATCCTGTTTTGTTTTTGGTCTGATCCGTTTGTTTGTTTTTGACAACTTGTCTTTTGTTTGGATTTCTAATCCACTCCGCGACCATTGATCCCCGGATCTAGTGTGCGCACCCTCCTCATCCTTCCCCCAATAAATTGTGAGTACGTCTACGCGAATGGGTCCTTTTTTCCTGTTTCCCGCTCCGCTCCGTGACACCCAATCTGGATTAATCAGAGAACAAATGTCAGAAAATAAATTATAACCCTATTAATGAAATTAATAATGGGGTGCTTTACTGGAAAAAACAACAAAACTAGTATTCGCCTCTGGTGCCATTAATATATTTTTGAGATAGAGTCCAATGCCTTTCCACTGATGATCCAGTGATAAGAGTTCAGTAATTGTACTGTAGGGATTTGGGTTCAAGTCCGGTTTCAATCCAGTATGTGCACCCAAACCTTGAGTATTTCATTAAAATGATTAGGATATGGTATATGAAAATGAAAAATACGCTCTCTGGTATTGTTGCAGATCACTGAACATAAGGATTGTAGAGTGCCACTGTACAAGCATGCATTTCCAAACTAAGTGCGATAACCCTGCCCATTGCTCTACAAAAATAACTAGGGTCTTTGAGGACACAGAGGAGGTTCATTTTCTCTCTAAAATCAGCTAATTAATCACCAAGGTGGGTGGAGCAGGGCAGTGGTGTCATTTAATGACACACTTCCCTGGACTGATGACTTGGGTTCTTGCTAATTACGCCGGTTAACTAAAGCACACCCGTGAAGGTCCTTACGGTATTTCCGTTCTGCCAAGTCCACAGGAAAGTTCCAAAACATTTACTTTTATAAAAAAAATGGTAGATTTAAGTGCAATGAAAAACAGCCGACCCTCGCTCGAGAACAAGACCCCGAGATACTTGAACTACTCCATCTGGGGCAGGATCTTGTCCCTAACCCGAAGAGGGCATGCCACCCTTTGGCGACTGGTCTCGGACTTGCAGGTACTGATTTGGTACTGTAAATAACGGCTAGAGAAAGCCAAAAGCACCACATCAAAAAGCAGAGGCCAGTGGCCCTCAAACCGGACCCTTTCAACGCCATGAAAATATACTGTATATACAACAAACAGTCATATTATTTCAGTAAGGCATGCTGGTTGTGAAGACTTTTCTCATGTATTATCATTATTATTATTATTATTATTATTATTATTATACATCCAACCATTATCTGCACCGCTTATTCTCAATAGGGTCACGGGGGTGCTGGAGCCCATCCCAGCAGTGGGCAGGGGACAGCCTGAACTGGTTGCCAGCCAGTCCCAGGGCCCCCAGACAACTCACTCACATATTCACACCTAGGGACAATTTGGACGGGCCAATTAACCTGACATGCATGTTTTTGAAATATAGGAGGAAACCGGAGTGCTCGGAGGAAACCCACGCAAACACGGGGAGAACATGCAAACTCCACACACGAAGGTTTGATCTGTTCATCTTTGTCTTTTTTTAGTTTTTTCATTCTTCTTAACTTTTTTTCTTTGTCTTAATCGTTTTCCTCTTATTCTCAATAGGGTCACGGGGGTGCTGGAGCCCATCCCAGCAATCATCGGGCAGTGGGCAGGGGGCACCCTGAACTGGTTGCTAGCCAGTCGCAGGGCACCCAGAGACAGACAACTCACTCACACATTCACACCTAGGGACAATTTGGACGGGCCAATTAACCTGACATGCATATTTTTGAAATACAGGAGGAAACCGGAGTGCTCGGAGGAAACCCACGTGAACACGGGGAGAACATGCAAACTCCACACACGAAGGTCCAATCCGTTCATCATTGTCTTTTTTCAGTTTTTTTCATTCTTCTTTACTTTTTTTCTTTGTCTTAATCGTTTTCCTCTTATTCTCAATAAGGTCACGGGGGTGCTGGAGCCCATCCCAGCAATCAGAGGGCAGTGGGCAGGGGACACCCTGAACTGGTTGCCAGCCAGTCGCAGGGCACCCAGAGACAGACACCTCACTCACACATTCACACCTAGGGACAATTTGGACGGGCCAATTAACCTGACATGCATGTTTTTGAAATATAGGAGGAAACCGGAGTGCTCGGAGGAAACCCACGCAAACACGGGGGTAACATGCAAACTCCACACACGAAGGTTTGATCTGTTCATCTTTGTCTTTTTTCAGTTTTTTCATTCTTCTTAACTTTTTTTCTTTGTCTTAATCGTTTTCCTCTTATTCTCAATAGGGTCACGGGGGTGCTGGAGCCCATCCCAGCAATCATCGGGCAGTGGGCAGGGGACACCCTGAACTGGTTGCTAGCCAGTCGCAGGGCACCCAGAGACAGACAACTCACTCACACATTCACACTTAGGGACAATTTGGACGGGCCAATTAACCTGACATGCATGTTTTTGAAATATAGGAGGAAACCGGAGTGCTCGGAGGAAACCCACGCAAACACGGTGAGAACATGCAAACTCCACACACGAAGGTTCGATCTGTTCATCTTTGTCTTTTTTCAGTTTTTTTCATTCTTCTTAACTTTTTTTCTTTGTTTTAATCGTTTTCCTCTTTTTTCTTTCCTTTGTCTTTTTCATCCCTTTGCTCATGTTGCCTTTTCTTCTTTTGTATTTGCCTTTCTCTTTTTTCTGTCTATTTTTACCTTTTTGATTTAATCTTTTCTTATTTTTTTTCATTTTATTGGTCATGTCTTTGTAAAAAATATAAGAGCAGATGTTTGGTTTGTTTACTTTGAGTGTATAAAGTGAAAATGTATTGTTTTCCTTGTGCTTTTTTACACTTGTTTTTGGTTGCACTACACAATACAGCGACATATAGCGGTGAAAAAATACATACTTTCCCTTTAAAAGAGTGTTCAGCACCCAACATGTTGAAAGAGCCAGAACAGACTTAAAAACAAAAATGTCCAGAGCCACAACAAAATAAAAGCCTTATACAAAACTTTCTTTTTGTAAATCATAAAATGAATCATACAAAAAAGTTACTAGTTTACTATTTCCCCTCTAATTTTTACAGCATTGAAATGTTTGTTTTGTATTTGTCCTCCACAGAAGCTAGATTTATTATGTATACATTTACATATTGTCCTACCTCTTTTTCCATTTTCAAGCATTTTTAAAAGTCTACAGGGAGCCACTAGGGCGGTGCTAAAGAGCCTCATGTTGCTGACACTGCTTTAGAGCAACACATCAGAACACCCTGTTTGAGAGCTGAAAGGGGTGAGTATTTTTGGGGAGCCAAGACAAAAGATCCAGTTCTCTAATAGGAGACGGAATTTCCACCACTAATCTCACGTCACAAAAGTGTGAAAACTAGTTTATTGATCAATACCACTGATTGTAACAAATATATAATAAACCTATAAATTATATTTTTTCCATTTCAAGTCAAGTCAAATCAAGTCGAATGTATTTATAAAGACCTTAATCACGAAAAATGTCTCAAAGGCATGCACAGGATCACAATTACACCATTACCTGATCTTAAACCAACATGCGGGCAAGGAAAAACTCAAAACCTCAGCGTGAAAAAAAAAGAAACTTTGAAAAGGGGCCTCATAAGTGGTCATCCCTCTTCCAGGATGACCAGGGTGGAATATATTTACCATTGAGTTACAGTACACAAACATAGTAAACATCAATAAAAGAGAACACTCATTTCAATCTCTTCAAATTGGATGTTTTCAGGGGTTCTATTAGCAAAACATGTAAACATTAAAAGCAAAATTCCTCAAGCTTGTGTAACCACGGTGTACCTGTCCCACCAAAGATCCACATTCACGCTGGACTGAATGATGACGTTTTTATTACAGTTTCTGCAAATGAAATGAGTCACAACATTAGCTTCTCTGCTGGCTTTGATCTATTTGATCTCGTTGACAACTCGCTCTGTAGACTGCCCAAAGCATATCAAAGAGCTTTCTTTTCAATTTACATAAAATACATTTTAGAATATAACAATACATTTTTACATCCATTTTAACAAAATACTTTAAACAAGAGATCGTATAGTGTTTTTTTTTTTAACGTTTGCAATGAATTCAACATATTTTTCTTAAGTCTGAATTTTAACCAACATCATCCTTTTATATAAATGAGAAGATAGAAATAAGAACAATTATGAGAAAAAAAAGGAAAGAATTTACCTGCAGATAAAATGAGTCACAACATTAGCTTCTCTGCTGGCTTTGATCTCTTTGATCTCTATAAGGGGAATTAAAATTTCAGCACAACAGAAACAAAACGAAAAAAAAACAGCTTGACAACATCAAACACATTACTGTGCATGTTGAGAAATTTGTCAGCTGTGGTTATAATGTTTAAAATTAACTTTTTTTGTGGGGCACCAAAAGATGTGTTCTACCGTTGGCAGCTCACTCTGTAGACTGCCAACAAAACCCCGCCTTCCGGTCACATGTCAAAAGCCAAAACAAACCCTACCCCATACCAGCAGGTGGCACTGTTGGACTCATCATTGCAGGACACTTACCAAAAACTATACACATATTTCAGCAGGAATTTCAATAAAACAAAAGTTATTATTACACCTGTTACACTGGGTAATAATACAAAATAAATTAAAATGAATGTTCGTTAGCTTTGAAACTGTTACCATCACTCTGCAAAGACGGACTAACCCATTACAATCAATGCATATACGATATAGGGGCACCTCAGTTCAGTTGATAATGGGGCGGGGGATTCCCGGGGCAGGTAAGGGTCAAACCGGACACTTCCTAGCATGCAGCAGAGAGACATTCATTTAAATGAAAATGTCAGCAGAGAGCACAAGGTCAACAGCTCCAGGCTAAGTTGGACCTGGGTGTGACTCCTGACACTCAACAGTGGACGGGGCCCAGATAATAGCTTTCGGAGCCTGATGTTTATCTCTTCAACTTTGACTTGTTTTCATTCTCCTGCTACCCTTCCCTTCCTCCGTGCACCGGCCGCCACTCACCCGACTAATGACAATCCAGGGGGGTTAAACTTCTAGTTCCAATGAGAGTTTTGACAGTGTGGATGAGTGCGAGATTCGTCGAGATAAATCCAATGTTGGAGACATCTAAGCAGCTCACTGTTTAAATGGCAGCCTTTGTGATGGGGGCCACAACTATTTATAGAATGGGTAGGCAGACTACAAGAAACCTCTTACTGAGGTCATTGGGAGCTTTTTTTTCTTCCTGATAAGATCATGTCTTATATCTTCTTCACTTAAAATATGTTTTTACTACACATTTAAAGAAAATACAAAAACAAAACAACAAGTCAAGTCATGATTCATTGTATAGCCCTTAATCACGAGGAGTCCTAAAGATAATAGAGTATTACAAACTACAGACTATTATTACAGCATCCCCTGATCTAAAACCTACATGAGGGCAAGGAATGAACAAACCTTGAAAAGGGACCGCACATGAGGTAATCCCCTTTTCAGGATGACCAGGCTGCAATGGATGTTGCAAGGGCAGCAAAAAAAAGTTTTAAAACAATATTTTCAGAACTACATACTAGGAAAAATACCTAAAATCAATATTCTCCAAATGTATGGGCTCCCGTATAGATTATCAGATTAAATGTTGACAACATTCCCATTTCTCACACAGAACTAATTGACAAATTAATAAGAAGGTAAATAAGTTGGTGAGTAGGTCGGTTAGAGGGTCGGTTAGTTGGTTAGTGCGTGGGTCGGTTTGTGGGTTAGTATGTCGGTTGGTTGGTCGCAGTCAGTCGGTTGGAAGGTGGGTGGTTGGTTTGGTTGGTTGGTAGGTTAGTTTGTTAGATGGTTGGTTGGGTGGTTAGGTGATTGGTAAGTAGTTATGTGGTTAGTTGGTGGGCTGGGTAGTTGGTGGGTCAGGTGATTGCTGTGTTTGGGGACATGGCTTGGTTGAATGGTTTGTTGGTTAGTTTGTTAGGTGGTTGTTTGTTGGGTGGTAAGGTGGGTGGAGGAGTGGTTGGTTGGTGGTCAGGTGGTTGGTGTGTTTGTGGTTATGGGTTGGTTGGCTGAATGGTAGGTTAGTTAGTTATTTGGTTGGTTGGTTGGTGGGTGGGTTGGTGGGTTGGTTGGTGGGGTGGTTGGTTGTTTGGTTGGTTTGCTTATTAGTACATTAATATGTCCATGGCTAATTTAATGGCAAATTGTACAGGTTATGTTTTCATATTATATTATAAAACAACTTTTTTGTGGTAATGTAATAGAAATAATTAAAAATAAGATATGTATATGCCAACAGCCATCCTAGAAAGGTTTGCTCAGGATACCTTTCATGTGATTACAAAAACAAAGTTACTCACAGTATAGAAAAAAATAATACTAATATATAATTTTAGGAAATGATCAAAATACCATGATTTGGCAGTTTTTGTCTGTATGCATGAATGCATTTCATTGTTTTGCTCGGACACGGGAACAAAAAAAATTGGAAGGGCAGCTCCAAACTGCAATGTTTTTTCTTTGAAACCACATGCACCCTACACCATGTTCTTTTCATTATAAGCATATATTTTTAATTTAACATAACATATTTGGCATATTTATTTGCTCACACAGCTCTGCCTAAAGACTCTGCAACTCATAGTCTTTAGGACTACATCTGCTAATCAGGTTAGGTTATGGAAGGGGTTTACATGGTTCCCTCTGCTCTCTTAAACAAATAGAACATTATTTGAAGACACAGCACCTGACTGGGCTCTCATTAACAGACTTTTTTTTTTCTTCTCTTGGATTGAGGAGGTCGGGGAGGCTTGTTTTGTCCTTTTCTTAAGAAGAGGCATGTTGCGGCCTCCTGCCGCGCCTCCTGTTTCTGTGAGTGAGATGCAGCATGTGGCCTAATGACTAAAAGTTCCTCTATAAAAAGTATACAACACTGCTCCCTGCAAATTGAGTTTCCTCTTTGTGCCAATTGAGGGTGGTTTATGTAAGCTGCAGGGAGTTGTTTTGAACTGCCCTTCCCAAAATCTCTTCATTCCTGGATCTACATCCTCTAAATCACTATATATATATATATATATATATATATATATATATATATATATATATATATATATATATATATATATATATATATATATATATATATATATATATATATATATATATATATATATGTATTAAGGTCACATAGTCTGACAGCGCAAGTGATGATTAAAGTAAACCACACTTGTCTATTTATATTTAAATGACTTTGATTTAAAAAATAATAGACTAATAATAATAATATTAACAAAAAAAGATCTGGCTTCCATTAATTCCCTCCATTGACCTTCATGCCTCTCTCATCCCACTCTCCACTGTATAGAGAGCAATGAGCTGCAACCAAGAATGTAAAGATTTGACTGTTCGTGAACAAAAACCTGTAATTCCGGGGTCGGTATAGCAACAGAGACAAAATGGCTAGTTTGTTAAATTGCTGATTTTTGGTTTGACACTCTTGAATTTTTCTAACCCTAACCCTGTGACAGTGGCCGAAGTAGAAATACCTTATATACTGATTTTTAGATGGTATTGCTTACACTATTTGTACTTTCTGACTCTATTTTGAAGGTATTGTGGAATGTAAAGTCTATTTCACATGTTGTCATTGTTATATTTGCATTTCCGTTACCTTGCTGCTGTTTCATTTTACTCCTTTGGATTTTTTTGTGAAACAGTTGTAATAATGTTTCTTTTTTATATGATGTTAAAGTTTAAATTGAAGGTATTTAATAAAAAAAAAAAAAAAAAACAATCTTGTGGCCAAATTATCGGGGGTTGGTTCAATTGTTCGATGGTTGATGATATTCCCAAGCATACATTTTTGGATTTTGGATCGGCATCAATCAATACTACCATGATATTAAAATTCCCAGTATCCCCCACGTCTACTGTACATTGCACAGATCGAATAATGCTTGCAAGCCTGGTGTCAGCCGATTTGACTCACTAGACACTCATTACAGAATTAGGCCTAATGTAGGGACTTAAGAGATCCATCTTGCTACTGTGAACCTGTCATAGAGCAATGAAGGCGAATGTAGCACCCATCTAAAACAAATGACAACGTACATCGCCCAAGGCCCCTCGCTCTCTCTTCTTAACAGCTACACAGAGAAGCCATCACTGTCCGCAAAATATGATAAAACCCGTGCCATAATAGGATTCATAAACATGCCCAAATACAATTTGCTGAGATGTATTTCAGGAAAAAGACAATCATTTACAACTTCTGAGGGGGGTTTAGAATAAGTATGTTTGTATGCAAATCCCGGCAAACACGTTTTATGTACTCGCACAGCTCTCGAAAGCGCATTAGATTTATGGCAGTGCGTGTGCATAATTGTGAGGTTGGTAGGGTGGGGGCACCGAGGGAGAAGGAACAAGTCGGAGGATTTACGCTGAGACCTTTTTTGAGGGTTTTGATTAGAGTAGAGGGAGCTTGGCTTTCATGGCCTCCAACATTGAAAACAATTGCTGCCACTTGGCTGAGTTTCGGCATGGAGGCCATGGGATGCCGCCAAAATTCTCTCTTGGCAATATAGATAGCCGAGGACAAAAGATGGCAAGACATGCACCTTATGGAGGATTCTTATTTAACAAGCCCTCAAATATTGAGAATTTAGAACAGTGGTTCTCGAATGGTCTGACTTTAGGAACCATTAAACTACCCTAATAACAAGCCGCATCCCAAATTGAGAAAAAAATATTTTAAATGTATTAAATAAAAAGATTGCTTAGTTTAAACCAGGAAAAGTAAATTATAGTCTGTCTGTCTGTATTTTATTTTAAAGGGATACTGGATAATAGTTTTCCCTTGATGTTGCTGTATTGGTTAGTGGAACCAAAAATGGAAAAGCAAGCGAGGAAAGCGAGCTCTGTTGTGGGCACAGAGCTGGACAGCCTGACAACAGTAGCTGAGAGACGGGCACTGGAAAAGCTGTGGTCAATCATGGACAATCCATCGCATCCACTACAAAGCATTATCTCCAGACAGAAGAGCAGTTTCAGCGACAGACTGCTGTCACTGTCTTGTACTACGGACAGACTCAAGAGATCTTTTCTTCCTCATGCCATGAGGCTCTTTAACTCTACCCGGTAGAGTAAAAGCCACATTAAACCACACCCCCTACATTGCATATTACCAAATTTTATTGCAATATGTATTCTGTGTAGCACTATTTAGATATTCTATACAACACGCTACAGTGGGCATTTGCACGTCACATTGGGTATTTGTAAAATGTATTCTTTTTGCTTTATTATTGTATTGTTCTCAGCTCAGGGATGCTGCTGGAAATGTGAATTTCCCTGCGGGGATGAATAAAGTATCTATCTATCTATCTATCTAAACAGCACCACTTTACTACAGCCTTCCTTGAGTTTTTGTTTTTTCGAGGTCCCCAGAGCAAAAAGCATGCGGATGATCATGTCAGATCCCTCTAAATGAGGCTCAAGAGGGCACACAAAGACCACTTTATTTTTTTCTAAAAGGCAGAACAGTTACATTTAAATGACCGTGCACATGTTTACCAATTATTTCCAATCGTATCCACCAAATTTACCAGTATGTAATGTGCACTTTCAAATGTATGGTCAATTTGGGATTTGTAGGTGCCCCTTAAGGTCTGCAAGGAACATAGTAAACTAAAGTGCATTTTAATTGTTAGAACTCATCGGCTCTGTTACCTGTCCGTCTCGACCGTAAATCAAACAGATTTCAACACCATCGCATACTTTCTGCTCGCTCTCCTCAGGGGGCCACATGGGCTCATTAATTGGTGCGACAAGCTGCCGAGCGGGGAGGTCATAAACATTTCAAGAGTTATAAAACTTTCATTAAGTTCTCACGATATCGCGCGAGTGAGTGACCCCCTTGCTCTCTCCCTGGCTTTTTGTCTGTGGAGTGTTGAAGAGGGGAGCAATTGGGAACAAGTGGCCCCTTTGTGGAGCAGGGGAACCTTTTTCAAACTGTCTCAGCCTCTTGACTTGTCCCCAACCAGAGATCAGAGCTCGGAAAGTGGCAAAACAAAAGGGCCGATTTAATGAGATTGTAAAAGAGGCCGAGTGGAAAGGAGGGGGGTTACTAAAGAGTCAGACTGCCAGCTTTGGTCCGTTTCAAAAGGTCTTTTCAGGATCTCCTCTAAGCTGTCTCAATATGAGAGGGAACAAATCAAAGGGAAGCAAATGCTCTGACAGCTTTTGACATGACGAATATGTGAATATTTGTCCCAGTCGAACAATGGAGTCACATTCCGCGGACAGAGTCTGCCGTCTCAATTTTCCACCAAAATCGTTTTTTTGTATGCTTACAGTGATATTGCGTGATAAAAAAAAAAAAAAAAAAAAAAAAGGTGTATGAACTGAAATAATTGGGCTGCATCGTAGCCTTCTAAAAAAGCATTACTGGAATTAAATAGTCTTTATTGTCAATGATAACAACGTTGTGAAACACTCAATGCAACAAGATTAGACATGGCATTTTGGGGTAAACATGTAGTCAAGACTTTGAAGAAGAAGAAGAAGGTTTGTCGGTAACTCTTTAATTCCCTACAAGATAGTCCTTCGAATCGCAGTTGATCCAGTGACCCAAGGATTTCAAAAAATAATTTTTCAGTCCTTCATTCTGCCTACTGAGCTACCAAAGGGCATAAACTTAAAGGAACTGTGTTCTCAATCAGAATAAATTGTAAAGTGGAGCGAAGAAACAGACATACATTGTTCTCAGAAAGCGACCAAAGCAAAACTTGGACTTCCACAAAGATGAAGTTTAAGAACTTACTATGGATCTTGTCAAAATGCAAAGTCATTGATCAGAAGAAGAAAGTATTGTCAGGAACTCGATTGGTCCTTCATCCACAGTCTTTTAAGCTGGAGTTGAGCCAGTGACCTAAGATTTCCAAAATTTCAATCTACAGGCCTCCGCCCTGCCAATTGAGCTATCAAAGGGCATGGACAAAATGGAACAGTATTCTCAGATAGAATAAAGTGTAAGGTGGAGCGAGGAAGATGGAAATTGTTGTCTAAAAGCAACCATAATAAAAGTGGAGTTCCAAAAATAACTTTGTCATGGATCTTGTCAAAATTCAGTCATTGGTCTGAAAAAAGAAGGTTTTGTCGGTAACTTTTTAAGTCCCTAAAATGGTGTCCTTTGAACAGGAACTGAACAAACGAGGTAAACATTTCAACAATTTGATTTAGAAAACTCCACTCTGCCAACTTAGCTGTATAGTTCCACATAGACGAGGTTTGAGAACTTTTTAAGGGATCTTGTCAAAATGCAAAGTTATTGGTTAGAAGTAGAAGGTTTTGTCAGTAACTCTAAGTCCCTAAAATGAAGTCCCTCGAACCGGAGTTGAACCAATGACCTAAGGATTACAGCAATTTGATCTACCGTCCTCCGCTCTGCCAACTGAGCTATCGAAGGGCAGACATTTACTTGAATAGTGTTTTGGGACAGAGTTAAGTGTAAAATGGAGTGAGGAAGCGGACAGAAATTGTTCTCGGAAAGTGACCACAATAAATGTGGAGTTTCAAATAGATGAGGTCTAAGGACTTTTTCAGGGATATTGTCAAAATCTAAAGTCATGAGTGAGAAGTAGAAGGTTTTGTCGGTAACTCTTTAAGTCCCTAAAACACTATCCTTCGAACCGGAGTCGAACCAGTGACCTAAGGATTTCTGCGTTTTGTTCTACAGTCCTCCACTCTGCCAACTGAGCTATCGAAGGGCATTCTCTCACATAAGTAGTGTTTGAATGAAGTATAAGGCGGAGTGAGGAATTAGAAGGAAATTGTTATCAGAAAATGACCAAAAGAAACGTGGAATTCCACATAGATGAGGTTTAAGAACTTTTTTAGGGATCTTGTCAAAATCTAAAGTACTTGGTGAGAAGTAGAAGCCCTTCGAATCGGAGTTGAACCAGTGACCTGAGGATTTCAGCAAATTGTTCTACAGTCCTCCGCTCTGCCAACTGAGTTATCAAAGGGCATGCACTTGCAACAAAATTGTTTTGAGACTGAATGAAGTGTAAGGTGGAGTTAGGAAGCGGAGGGAAATTGTTCTCAGAAAGTGACCACAAAAAATCTGAAGTTTTACATAGATGAGGTTTAAGGACTATTTTCAGGGATCTTGTGAAAATATAAAGTCATTAGTGAGAAGTAAAATATTTTGTTTGCAACTCCTTATGTCTCTAAAACCTAGTCCTATGAACCAGTGTTGAACCAGTGACCTAACTTTTTCAACATTTGGTTTCTACAGTCCTGTTCTCTGCCAAATGAGCTATCGAAGGGCATACTCTCATCAGGATAGTGTTTTGAGACGGAATGAAGTGTAAGGTGGAGTGAGGAAGTAAATGGAAATTGTTCTCAGAAAATGACCACAAGAAACGTGGAGTTCCATCTAGATGATGTTTAAGAACTTTTTTTCAGGGATCTTTTCAAAATCTAAAGTGCTTATTGAGAGGTAAAATATTTTATAAGTGATTGGTGAGAAGTTGAAGGTTTTTTTGGTAACTCTTTAAGTTCTTAAAACACAGGGATATTAGCATTTTAACATTTTCATGTAACCTTTTCCAACTCTGTCAACTGAGCGATCATAGAGCAAACATTTAGTTTTACAGTGTTTTGAGAGACAATGAAGTGAAGGTGGATTGAGGAAGTGGACAGAAATTGTTCTCAGAAATTGACCACAAGAAATGTGAAGCTCCACATAGATGAGGTTTAGAACTTTTTTCAGGGATCTTGTCAAAATGCATTCATTGGTGAGAAGTAGAAGGTTTTGTCTGTAACTCTTCAAATTCCTAAAACATAGTCCTTCGAACCGGAGTTGAACCAGTGACCTAAAAATTTCAACAATTTGATCTACAGTCCTCCGCTCTGCCAACTGAGCTATCTAAGGACATGCAATGCAGTTGCAAAAACATTCTTTTGAGACTGAATGAAGTGTAAGGTGGAGTTAGGAAGCGGACAAAAATTGTTCTCAGAAAGTGACCACAAGAAATGTGAAGTTCTATATAAATGAAGATTAAGGACTATTTTCAGAGATCTTGTGAAGATCTAAAGTCATTAGTGAGAAGTAGAAGGTTTTGTCGGTAATCTTTAAGTCTCTAAAATAGAGTCCTTTAGACCGGAGTTGAACTAGTGACCTGAATATTGCAGCATTTTGTTCTATAGTCCTCTGCCCTGCCAACTGAGCTATTGAAGGTTATACGTTCATTGTAATGGTGTTTTGAGATGGAATAAAGTGTAAGGTGGAGTTAGGAAGCAGACGGAAATTGTTCTCAGAAAATGACAACAAGAAAAGTGGCGTTCCACATAGATGAAGTTTAAGAACTATTTTCAGGGATCTTGTCAAAATCTAAAGTGCTTAGTGAGAGGTAAAATATTTTATAAGTGATTGGTGAGAAGTAAAGTATTTGGTTGATAACTCTTCAATTCCCTAATACACAGTCCTTCGAACTAGTGACCTAAGGATTTCAGCATTTTTATCTGTAGTCCTCCGCCCTGCCAACTGAGCTATAGAACGGCGTACATTTAATGAAATAGTGTTTTGAGACAGAGTTAAGTGTAAAATGGAATGAGGACGCGGACAGAAATTGTTCTCGGAAAGTGACCACAATAAATGTGGAGTTTCAAATAGATGAGGTTTAAGGACTTTTTCAGTGATCTTGTCAAAATCTAAAGTGCTTAGTGACAGGTAAAATATTTTATAGGTTACTCTTTAAGTCCCTAAAACACAGTGCTTCAAAACAGAGGTGAACCAGTAAACTAAGTATATTTGTTCTTCAGTCCTCCGCTCTGCCAACTGTGCCATCGGAGAACATGTAATCTTATGAACAATGTTTTGGGACGGATTAAATTATAATGTGGAGTTAGGAAGCGGACGGAAATTGTTCTCAGAAAGTAACGACAAGAAATGTGGAGTTTCAAATAGATGGGGTTAAGAACTTTTTCAGGGATCTTGTCAAAATCTAAAGTAATTGGTGAGAAGTAGAAGGTTTTGTCCGTAACTCTTCAAGTCCCTAAAATAAAGTCCTTCGAACCGGAGTTGAACCAGTGACCTAAGGATTTCAATGATTTGATCTACAGTCCTCCGCTCTACCAACTGAGCTATCGAAGGGCATCCACTTGTTTAAATAATGTTTTGAAACAGAGTTAAGTGTAAAATGGAGTGAGGAAGCGGAAATAAATTGTTCTCAGAAATTGACCACAATAAATGTGGAGTTTCAAATAGATGTGTTTTAAGGATTTTTTCAGGGATCTTGTCAAAATCTAAAGTCATTAGTGAGAAGTAGAAGGGTTTGTCCATAACTCTTTGAGTGTCTTAAACACAGTCCTTTGAACTAGAGTTGAACCAGTGACCTAAGGATTTCAACGATTTGATCTACAGTCCACCACTCTGCCAACTGTACTATCAACGAACATGCAGACTGTTGAACAATGTTTTGAGACGGAATAAAGTATAAGGTGGAGTTAGGGAGCGGACGGAAATTGTTCTCAGAAAATTACCACAAGAAATGTGGAGCTCCACATAAATGAGGTTCAGAACTTTTTTCAGGGATCTTGTCAAAATACAGTCATTGGTGAGAAGTAGAAGGTTTTGTCTGTAACTTTTTAAATCCCTAAAACATAGTCCTTCGAATCGGAGATGAACCAGTGACCTAAGGATTTCAACGATTTGATCTACAGTCCTCCGCTCTGCCAACTGAGCTATCGAAGGGCATGCACTTGCAAAAACATTGTTTTGAGACTGAACTCAAACTCTGTTTTAAGTCCCTAAAACAGTATCCTTCGAACCAGAGTTAAACCAGTGACCTAAGGATTTCAGCATTTTGTTCTACAGTCCTCCACTCTGCCAAGTGAGCTATCGAAGGGAAGCCCTTTGAGACTCTTCGTGATTTAGGGCTATACAAATAAAAATGACTTGACTTGACTTGACATTCTCTCGAATAAGTAGTGTTTGAATGAAGTGTAAGGCGCAGTGAGGAAGTAGAAGGATATTGTTCTCAGAAAATGACCACAAGAAATGTGGAGCTCCACAAAGATGAGGTTTAGAACTTTTTTCAGGGATCTTGTCAAAATGCAGTCATTTGTGAGAAGTAGAAGGTTTTGTGAGTGACTCTTTAAATCCCTAATATGCAGTTCTTTGAACCGGAGTTGAACCAGTGACCTAAGGCTTTCCACAACTTGATCTACAGTCCTCCGCTCTGCCAACTGAGCTATGTAGGACATGCTAATAAAGACTCTGTAAGTCCCTGAAATAAAGATGCCAGATTTTGTACACCTATGTCCTGCATTCTCTCCCTGTGCATGGCAGATTAATGACACATGTTAATTTCTGGTGTTCCTTGCCATCGTGTCCAGTAATGAGAATCATTCCCAATGGTGTCACCGATAACAGATTGACAGACTCTGAGTGCAATTAGGCTGAAATTTGCAGACAAAAATTCTCAACATCGGTATGGGCCGAGTACATTGAAGGCCACCGAAAAAAAAATGCCCCTTTGGTATCATGCACCTACCGTTCGGGTGGGGGCGTCAGCTCTTTGTTCCCCTCTTCATCTTTCTCAATGAAGAGATGCGGACAGGTTACCTTTATGGAAACATTATTCCTCGACTGCTCCGTGGCAGGAGTTCATTACAACCCGGTGCAACGTTGAAATATTCTCAGGCAAATGTCAGCATATGTAAATGAGAACTCGGTTCTCATGTTTGGTTTAAAATTGTTGTAACCTTCTTGTCTGGCGTCATCAGCAGTGATCATTTGATAAACAAGGGGAAAAAAAAGCATACCTTGAAAAATAAACTCAACAAGAAGAAGACAAGAGGGTGTACAGTATGGCTTTGCATATTTTTTTTTTCTATTGAGTTTTATTGGACATTTATTTTAAGAAAAACATGCTTTCAAAAGTGGACACAGTCTATCTGTACTCTCAAATTAACCATAAAGACAATGCAGGTAAGGACTGTCCTGATCTCATGCTGCAATGAAAATTGGTTATTTTCTTGGGTTGTTTTACAAAATCACAAAAACATGTAGATTTGTTTTAAAAACGAATGGCAAAGAACTGAGTCTAGTACAAAACAAAACAAACATTTTCTTGCTATTACATACGCTGCCATACTTACGAACGAGATTTGTTTGTAAGTTGCTTTGTACTAAAAATAAACATTTCATAAAGTAATATGCTCTATAAAGATGGATAAAGTTGAGTTTAATTTACTATTGGAAGATGCGCTTCAAGAGGTCCTCCTCCATGGTAAAAAGTGGCCAGAAAAAAAGCGGTTTGACCATTTTCTCAACCACATCAAGCTTCCTTATTCCACTTTAATTTCAAAAGAAATGGTTTGTCTTCTTTACACTTTACACCAACCATAATGAATGGATGCACACGATATTAAACAATAAGAACATCAAACTTCTTAGCGCACCAAAGATAAAGTACGAGTACAGTTATATGTTTACACACTAAATAAGAAGTAGAAGCTGGATACCTTCTTTAGGGTGCAGGCTGGGTGACCTCTCAGAACGCCACTACATGCTGGTAGCGGCGGAAAGAAGCATTACAGTAATGTCCTTTGCTCGGAAAAAAAGTGCACACAAGACAAAATCTAACTTACAGCAATGTCTGGATATTTTTCGAGATCCCGAAAATATGTTCGTATCTACTGTTTACGTATGTAGAATGGTGGTAAGTAGGGGAGTGTCTTTAAATAAAATTATATCATATGCTAGATACAGGAAGCAACACTAGAAAGTAGTGGCTTTCTGTATGTGTGGACAAAGATCTATAAAAGTCACTCCATCTAATGGCAATTTTTCAAACTGAAATCATTCCTTGAGGCCTGATGCTTACTGATAAGCTGCGCAAAAGCCTTTACAAAAGTTTTTTAATAAAAATAAAAAAAAAAAATGTAGTTTTACTTTTTGTCACTCAGGTTCAGAGCTTTTGAAAACCTAATTACCGTAAATTCCGGACTATAAGCCGCTACTTTTTCCCCTAACTTTCAACCCTGCGGCTTATTCAGTGATGCGGCCAATTTATGTCATTTTTCTAACGGCCGCCAGCGGCGCTCGAGTGTTGCTACTATTAACTGCCCTGTCAAAGCTATATCATTATTATTAAAGCTTTGAAAACTCTCTCGGTGTACCGTCTTTCTTTGTAAATATGTGTAACCCATGTATAATATGTATTTGCAAATGTATATTTTTGTAATGTATTTATTTGTATTTATTTTAGACACTTATTCTGATATGTTTTGCACGGTTGAACGAAAAATGAGCGGCGGAACAAACGCGGGGTGCTGAGTTTAAGTGGAGTTGCGTGAGTAAATGTGTTCATCTGATATGTTTTTCCCACCCTTCCCTTTGGAAATATACACTTTTTTCCTTGGATTACTTTCAACGGGACCCGGACTCTGCAGGTCTGCATCAAACCTTAAGTACCGGTAACATTTTCCGTTCATTTTGCCAGCTGTGATTTTTGGACTGTGGACTTTAATGAAGGACATTTAGTTTCAATCGCCGGACTCAAAGTCAGGTTTTGGTTAATTTTGTGTTTGTGTTACATGTTTAAATGTGGGCGCATGCGGCTTATATACAGGTGCGGCTTGTGTATGTACAAAATCGGTTTTCCTCTTAAACTGTGGTGGGTGCGGCTTATAATCAGGTGCGCTCTATAGTCCAGAATTTACGGTATCCGTTTATGGCATGAATACGTTTCGGAGATTTGCACAAAATCATGAATTTACTGTAAATCGAAATAAAACAACAACAAAAAATATGATTTAAAACCGATTTTAGCAATATTGATTTTTGGTTTTGTTTCCGTATTTATATCTGCTAAGCCATATTAAATCATGTCGAACTACAAAGATCCCTCAGGGCAGTTTAAATATTAGTGAGCATTAAATCAATATCAATGCGTTCTGTTGTTACACACTAAAAAGGACGCTGGCGTGATTCAACATTTATGCAAAACAACGGCTAAAGTCTGGCATGACGTCTCGGCTGGTGCTACGTTCGTGCGCCCGGAAGGCCCCGTGGCTACTTGCGTTGATGAGAAGGGATAGAGCTTCTATTCACAGCCACCCGTGTGAGCCGAGTGCCTCCATTTGTCGCCTTGCTCGGCCGCTCCCTCGACATGACAGCTACCACGGGAGGCTAAAGCTAACACCTGATCATTGAGCTTTGATGCCAGGCTAAATACAGTGGTACTTCTTAATTCGGTCAAGCTTCGTGCTTGTAGCTCGAGCAATTTTTTTCGATACTAATTGTCTAATTGCCTGTTCTTGTCCTCTCAAAAGCATCTAAGGCACAGGTGACAAACAGGCGGCCCGCGGGCCAAATCAGGCCCGCTAAGGGATTGAATCAGGCCCGCGAGACAACACTCAGAGAAGCGCAAGAGAAAAACAAGCTGCAGGTTGAAATATGTCAACTCGATGTTGCCAAAGCCTCTCTCTCTCTCTCTCTCTCTCTCTCTCTTTCTCTGTCTCTCTTTCTCTCTCTCTCTCTCTTCCACCCCTTTTCTCCCTCTCTCTCTCTCTCTCTCTCTCTCTTTCTCTCTTCCACTCCTTCTCTCTCTCTCTCTCTCTCTCTCTCTCTCTCTCTCTCTCTTCCACCCCGTTCCTCCCACTCTCTGTCTCTGTCTCATTGAGCTTTGATGCCGGGCTAAATGCAGTGGTACTTTTTAATTCGGTCAAGCTCCGTGCTTGTAGCTCGAGCATTTTTTTCGATACTAATTGTCTAATTGCCTGTTCTTGTCCTCCCAAAAGTGTCTGAGGCACAGGTATCAAACAGGCAGACCGCGGGCCAAAGCAGGCCCGCTAAGGTATTGAATCCGGCCCTCGAGACAACACTCGGAGAAGCGCAAGAGAAAAACAAGCTGCAGGTTGAAATATGTCAACTCGATGTTGCCAAAGCCTCTCTCTCTTTCTCTCTGTCTCTCTCTCTCTCTCTTTTACCCCTTTTCTCCCCCCCCCTCTCTCTCTCTCTCTCTCTCTCTCTCTCTCTCTCTCTCTCTCTCTCTCTCTCTCTCTCTCTCTCTCTTCCACCCTTTTCTCCCTCTCTATCTCTCTCTCTCTCTCTCTCTCTCTGTCTCTGTCTCTCTTCCACCCCTTTTCTCCCACTCTATGTCTCTGTCTCATTGAGCTTTGATGCCGGGCAAAATACAGTGGTACTTCTTAATTCGGTCAAGCTTCGTGCTTGTAGCTCGAGCATTTTTTTTCGATACTTATTGTCTAATTGCCTGTTCTTGTCCTCCCAAAAGCATATAAGGCACGGGTGTCAAACAGGCGGCCCGCGGGCCAGATCAGGCCCGCTAAGGGATTTAATCCGGCCCGCGAGACAACACTCAGAGAAGCGCAAGAGAAAAACAAGCTGCAGGTTGAAATATGTCAACTCGATGTTGCCAAAGCCTCTCTCTCTCTCTCTCTCTCTCTCTCTCTCTCTCTTCCACCCTTTTCTCCCTCTCTATCTCTCACTCTCTCTCTTTCTCTGTCTCTCTTCCACCCCTTTTCTCCCACTCTATGTGTCTGTCTCATTGAGCTTTGATGCCGGGCTAAATACAGTGGTATTTCTTAATTCGGTCAAGCTTTGTGCTTGTAGCTCGAGCTACTAATCGTCTACTTGCCTGTTCTTGTCCTCCCAAAAGCCTCTAAGGCACAGGTGACAAACGGGCAGCCCGCGGGCCAAATAAGGGGATTGAATCCGGCCCACTCAGTGAAGCGCAAGAGAAAAACAAGCTGCAGGTTGAAATATGTCAACTCGATGTTGCCCTTTTCTCCCACTCTCTCTCTCTCTCTCTCTCTTCCACCCATTTTCTCCCTCTCTCTCTCTCTCTCTCCCTCTCTCCCTCTCAGGTGCTGCCTTATTAACGGGAAAGTGCAATCATTGATACACGGAGAAATTGGTTCAGTTGAAAGGTATGAGAATAAAAGACTCTTGACAATGCATAATAACTTATTGTACACTTAATATTAAAGTTACCGTTACTTAAAATAAACTTACATATCTAAAACGTTTACAGCACAATATTTTACTTTGGTGGACCGCTCGTGACCTGTTTTTTTCTTCGTATAGCAAGTGAAGAAGGATCTTGGATTCTTATCTTGTCCTTTGCGTGTTCGTTGAATTCCGAGTGAGGAGAATGGTAAATTAAGAGGCTGGAGATGAACTGCTTCTCGGGTTTTTTTTTTTTTTTTGGAAGATTATATTCTGCAGACCACAAGTCTTCAATCGGACAATCTTAGCAGTGGCCTCCCTATGACATTTTGAAGCAAAGTTTGTATACCTTTTTTCAGGCGTTGTATAGGTCAACAGGAAACCACAACTTCAGTTTTCTGCTTTCCACATGTTTGCACATATGGTACTGCATTACGGTGTGGTATGCTGGGTGCACAGCAGCAGACAGGAAAACGCTCCAGAGGGTCATCAAACAGCCCAGAAAATCATCGGTTGCTCTCTGCCCAGTCTGGAGGACATCACCTGCTCTCGCTACCTCAGCAGAGCAGAAAACATCATCAAGGACTTTTCTCACCCCGGCCACCACCCCTTCAACCTGCTGCCTTCCGGCAAGTGCTGCAGGTCACACAAAACAAAAACAAACAAGCTCAGAGACAGTTTCTTCCCCAGAGCCATTACCACCCTAAACACACACCGCGGGAAAAAAATGAAAAACACTACCTCATACGAACGTAAAATGGTACTCATGTCTATGGTTCTTGCACAATGTTGACTGCACTATGTTTACTGCTCACCTTGCAAAATGTTGACTATCTTTTTTTTGCACTATGATGACTATTTTTGCACCAAATGCATATGTTGACTATTTCTTGCACTATAACTATTTTTGCACCAAATGCATATTGCACAAACCCTTACGATACCAAACTGTATGTTACATCCTACATGCCGACATTTCTTGTGTAGATTTTGTGTAAATTATAACTATAACCTTATCCTCCTTGTTTCATAACCTTATTTTCTCTGCTCCTTTATCTTCTTGGGTTTTTTACCTCACTGCGAAGGTGTGAAACTGGAGTGCCATGCCCAATTTGGTTGTCACAATATGTTAACCCATATTCTATTCTATTCTATCCTATTCTATTCTATTCTATTCTATTCTATTCTATTCTATTCTATTCACATATTTGTGTTATCCATTCTCAAAGTTTCAGTTTGTTTTTTGAGGCGTTTAATAGGTCAACAGGAAACCACAACTTCACTTTTCTGTTTTCACCCTGGTCTTGTGGTTTCTTGACACCAGGCTGAACTTTGTTATTTCTCTTAAAGTTACTCATATTAGTTTCAACTTGTAGTTTGCATTGAAAGTATCCATTTATAATAAAAGCTTATACACATTATTATACACGTAGGTCTACACAAGCAATCTCTTGCATCCATATAAAACTCATCTAGCATAATTATTATGTTTAGAGGTGCTCGTATCGATAGGTACCAATGTAATTTCCTCGTTTTGCATGTATGAAGACAACATCATCTTAGAGAATGTTCTTCTTCTTCAAAAATGTATTTTGTGCCAGTGCACAAACAAGTCTGCTTCGAGCTGTGAGGGAATGTTCGTCTTTGAAAGGGATAATGCCACGACTCCCAAAATGAGTCTCGACTATACCTCGGAGCGAAGGTTGAAACTACGGGCGCGTCATCAGCCTAATGAAAATTGCATTACCTTCCCCAGCCTTTCTACTTGTGCAGTCTAGAATATGAAGCTCGTGAACTTTGGGTCTGTAATGTCTAACATGTATTTAAGTGAGATCAAACCGAGGAGCGAACGTGAATTTGATGAGTTCGACAGTGAAACTATTCACTTTGCACATAATGTACAGTAGTGACATTTTCAAACTTGGATACAATCTGTTAGCTGTTCCAATTTCATTCGTGCAGTGTTGGTCCTCATGGAATAGTCTTCACTGGTCTCTTTTAGATTTAAAACAGTTTATTTCCATCCATTTACAGTTTCAAAAACTTTGCCGACCAAATTATCAAAAATGAATAGACAAATAAATGGACGAAAATGTAGAGTTTATAAAGATATAAACTTGTTGCTGGCGGAATTATTCAGATAAAAACACTTATTGAGTTTTGACCTCCTTCGTGAATGAAGCGATCACGGCCCAGTCGCCATCTTGCCCGGGCCGTACTGACTACATCCGGTCAGTAGGCGTGGTTTATTGAGAAGTCACACATAAACAGGAAATGAAGTCACACATGAGTGTCATATTACATTACAATTAAATTAGACTGAAAACGTAGAAATAGACTGATCTTTGAAACATGACTGTGTGTGTGATGATCACTTGTATATTAGGAATATTAAAAACAGGTTAATTTCATAGCATGGGAGTCTGAGAAATGCGCAACTAAAAATAGCTAACTTTACAGAGGTTGGACAGATGGATAGACAGGAGTATAGATACATGGGTGGACGAATTGACCAATAGGTGCATAGTTATTCAGGAGAATGGATGGGAGGACAAATGGATGCCTAGATGGATGCCTAGATGGACGCCTAGATGGATGCCTAGATAGATTGATATATAGAGAGATAGAGAGATGGATAGAGAGATGGAGAGAGAGAGAGACAGAGAGAGAGAAACAAAAACAAAACCAGTGTATTTTTTCCCCTTGATCTTATATCTCATCTTCGACATGCAATCTAAATAAGCTATTGACAATTTTTGGGGTATATTTTGCAAAAACTGTTATTGTTTGTATAACTGCCACCTTCTAAATATGACCTGAATATCTTTACATTGCATTTTATCGTTTAAGTTACATGTTTATCCCTGGTTCCAGACCGAGTGAAAATATATATTACCCTAGAAAGGGATGGGCGCCACCAGGATGGACTTGTCCAGGACACACCACAGAAAATGATTCTCCAATGAGTGGTTAAGGTGTCCAACCAACCTACACTATAATCTATTTTTTTTTCAACACTGAAGTTAGAAAATAATTAAATCATATTATACTAAAATAACAATAAACATGAAATAAAGTAAACTATGTTCTATTATACGAAGGAAACATTGTAAAGATGATCATTATTTATTATTAAGCCTTTCTATCTTATATAATTTGCTTTAATTTTTAATTAGAGTTTTTGATTTATTCTAGATCACGGGTCAACAATCTGGTGCCCGTGGGCTCCCTAAGAGCACCCGAGTAGCACGCGGACTGGTTCTGAAGACAGCTCACCAGTGAAGGATCATAGTGATTTTCTAGGACATTTGATTTCATGATACATAATTGACATGTTCAGTGTCTTCGAATACAATGTTTCAATGATTGATTGGACTTAATTTAACCCTACTTGTGACATTCACAACCTGGTAATAAAACAATAGCAACATAGTAATTGTGTTTGTGTGTTTAAGGCAATTGTTGTTATTGAATGAATAAGTTACTATGAATGCAAATGTAATACTAGGCTAAAAATGGGTAACAGTTAATTTAAAAATTGTCTACATGGATAGTTTGAGTTGGTTTAAGCTTCAAGTTGAAAAGTGCTGTAAACAAATACTACTTTCCTTTCTCAATGTTTCTTAATTTCCTGATACTGAGGTTTTACGTTTTCCCTTGCCCTAATGCAGCTTTTAGATCAGGGGGTGGTCTATAAATAGTCTAGTCTGTAATAGTCTGTGGTCTCTGTAGCCCTTTGAGGCTTCTTCTGATTAAGGGATATACAAATAAAAATGACTTTACTTGGATCGACTTACTTCCGGGTTTCCTGTGTCACTTTCGGTTCCGCCAGTTCAATGTAAACAGAGACTCAGACAATAGCTGAAAAGACCGTTGCATGTCCAATCCATCCTCATCCATGTTGAAGGATTAACAAGGCAATGCCATATGTTTCTAAAAGTGTTGTGTAGTGATGTATGGTGTATAAATATCTTCTAATGGTTGTAAAGGGTATGCATTTTATCGACGTGAACTCATTGGTACATTTTCTGAATGCATTTTATTGTACTTAAATGGAATGTACCCTGTGGTCACGGTCCTTCTTTGGTGGTTTAGCTCAGTGTCTCATTGATGACACTACATTAATAAAATATAGACGCTCCCCTACTTATGACCATTCAACTTACGAAAAACGGTAGATATTAACATATTTTTTGGGATGTTGAAAAATATCTGAACATTGCTGTAAGTTAGATTTTGTATTGTGTGCACCTTTTACCGAGTAGAGGACAGTACTATAGTGCTTATTTCCGCCCCAGCATCTAACCCGAAGAAGAGCTTCATGCGTAAACATACTACGTGTACTGTAACTATAGCGCGCTAAGAACTTTGACATTTTTGTTGTTTAATTTCTCGTGCATCTATTCAATAAGGTTGGTGTAAAGTGTAAAGAAGAAGCGAGCCGTTTCTTTTGAAATGAAAGTGGAAAGATTAAGAAAGATTGATGCGGTTGATAAAATGGTGGATCGCTTTTTTTGCCCACTTTCTACCACGGAGGAGGAAGTTGCCTAACTCTTGAAGCCCATCTTCCACAGGTTAGTTAAACTTCACTTTATTTATCTTTATCAAGCATATTAGTTTATTAAATGTTTATTTTTTTAATACAAAACAATACAGGTTACTTATACAAGCCTTAAACATACTTATATAAACCTGAAACATACAAAATATAGCACCGAAGCAACTTACGGACAAATTAAACTCACTAACGATTGTTCGTAAGTAGGACAGCGTCAGTAGGAATAAGTTGCTAATTCAGAGATCTATATGAAACTGGTAATCAGAAACAAAAAATTGCTCTCAGCTTTATAAAGGTTGGTAAATCAATTTAATAAGGCAATTCTTAAATTTCGATGCTCACCTTCTGGCTATATAACTTCACAAATGAAACATCCTCAGAAGCAATTCTTCTGTACACTTTTTATTAAAATCCACTTAGAATTACCGTAAAATCCGGACTATAGAGCGCACCTGATTATAAGCCGCCGCACGCACCATATTTTGCGGATATAATTAGTTTTGTCCCTACACAAGCCGCACCTGTATATAAGCCGCATGCGCCAACATTTAAACATGTAACACAGTCACAAGTTTAACCCAAACCTGACTTTAGGTGCCGCGGTTGTAACTGCAGGGGGCGGATTTTGTAGAAGTTTATTGTTCTATATTCTTTATCAATCATCCATTATCGGTCAAATCATAATACACTGCAAAGCCAAGAGGCCGACACACTTGCTCCCAGCCAAGAAGCTGAGTCAAGGTCCATAAATCCATTCACCACAATCGGCAACATGAACGAAAGATGATACTTGTAGTTAGAATTTAATGCAAACCTTTAAAGTCCAGGTCCCGTTGAAAGTAATCCAATGAAAAAAAATATATATTTCCAAAGTTAAGGGTGGGAAAAATATATATCCACTATTGTCCGCTGCAACAACAAAGAGATTTAACTCAGCTTTACCCCACTTCCCGTCAGCCCGCGTTTGCTCCGCCCCTTCTTTTTGATTCACTCGTAGAAAACATATCACAATAAGTCTCTAAAATAAATACATTACAAAAATATATAGTTGCAAGTACATATTATACATGGTTACACATATTTACAAAGAAAGACGGTACACCGAGAGAGTTTTCAAAGCTTTAATAATAATAATATAACTTTTATCCCAAACAGTGCCTGTGAAAGGTACCACCACGCTACTCCTAACCAGCTCGCAACGCAAAAAGCGCAGCTGTTAGAAAAAGCCGTACCGCAATTGCAAAATTCACGTTAAACCGTCTTCAGCTTTCTCGTAATAACTATCTCCATCAAGGGCATTTTCCTCATAATCGGAACGAACCTTTGTCATACGGACAATTCGAACGTAAACTAAGATCAAGCAGATGCAGTCTACCTCGGTGCACAATTCCACCGGTCTAAATCTTACCTGTTGTACTCGAGTGCCGCTGGTGGCCGTTAAATTACATAAATTGGCCGCTTCACTGAATAAGCCGCAGGGCTGAACATTTGGGAAAAAAGTAGCGGCTTATAGTCCGGAATTTACTGTATTGTTCATTGGGGTTCAAGCTGCACTACCTCAAAAGTTATTCTGCTCACTGGTATTTTCCTGGATAGATTTTGGGGCCTTGTTTAGTAAAAATGGATTTTTTATATCACTCCGCAGTTGAATTGATGTAAAAATGAACTGTTTAGACTCATTGACGCTATGCTTATAACATGCAGGGATTTCTTCATTTGTTATGAACCAAATGTATGCTACAATATTGGAAATCTAGTTAGAAAGAAAAGTGATGAGTTTCAGGAAGTGACTGGAATCTCCATGCTAATGCATAATAATCACACATCTACAACATTAGAAAAAAAAACACCTTGAATTCAATTATAAGGCCAGCTCGAAATAATCCTAACGTTATTGGAAACTCAATTACAGAAGCAAGCCATGCCTGAAAATTAGCTAGACTTATCCGAGACAAGTCAGCCCCTTGAATTCATCAAGTATGGATTATAACAATATTACATGTTCACTTTGATTGTGTTGTCCAAAGACAAACCTTTGCAGTCACTGCTGTACCCTCCCCACGTTTGTTTTATTCATGAACTGCTCTCTGATCTATTATACATACAAAACTGATTCTATGCCGATCGCCTCGGGCTAAACAGCTCAGACGTCGAATTAATTATATTATATACACATGCATGATAATTGTGTATGATTCGGTCAAACACGGTGGTATTCCTCTATGTGTGATTACCATTGTTGCCACATTGGCAATTATTTTCATTAACATCGCTAATATCATACAGGTTATTGTTTCTTTATCATGGCTTTTCTCTCGGATTTGTTTACACATCATCAGCATGTACAGTATTGAGTTCTACGAGACAAATCGCCAGGTTTCTTGACAAGGCCCGTGACAAAAGCGCGTGAACAGCAAGCTCGTATAGAAAAGAAATGACTAACACAGGTCAGCCGCTGGAGATAAGGTTGGTTAACTCATTAAAAATAATAATGAAATAGTGTAGAAGTCTATTTGTTAGTATTATCATGGAAACTGTATTTCCTCTGGCGCACTTAAAGGCTGGATTTTGCTATATTAGCATTTGTATATTGATGCATGCATGGTTTACTATTTGCATGATTTAAGTACAATTTACATTTTGAAATCCATAATTATGCAAAAGCCGGACTATAGCAGGCAAATTTAAAATGTCATATGTTTTATTTTATTTATTGGCAATGAATAAGAAGGCTTTTTGTATACTGATGACTGAATTTGAACCTGTTAGAGATCTAGGATCTGGAGACTTGGGTCAATCAATGGAACCCTGAGTTCAGGGTAAAGTTGAAGCTTTACTTAGCTGTTATGCAACATGCAAAAGCAATATGCTGCCAAAAGTCACATAGTCTTAGACTTTGATTCTTGGCTCATTTCAACTTAGTAGAGTACATTTTCTCAATATTCATGAATAACCAGTTGCCAGTGCGAGAAGGGAGCAGTAGATCTTTAAACATGTTTCAATAGTAAGGCAGAAACAATTTTGTGGGTGACTAATGACAAAATATAATTAAAAAAAACAAAACAAATTGCTTAAGTAATTGCTGCATGGTTGTCATGGTGCCCAGCTGGCCCCGCCCCTTGACACCGGCTGACCTGCATTTTCCTGATTACTCCTATGGGTAGTTAAACGTGCATTTTGGAACTGCCCTTTGCCAGATCATTGTTTACCCTTATTGAAAACCTGTTCATGCCTGTTTGATACCTGTTTATTCTTGTTGTGCTTGTTGGACTTTGTTGCACTTCGGTGTAACATTCTAAGAGATTCCTGCAAGTTTTGATTAATCCTGTTAAATTCCTAGTCTGTAGTTTTGCATGCATTTGAGCCTACTTTGTTTTGTCTTTGGTCCGTTTGTGTGTTAGACAACTTTTCTTTCTCAATTAAAGTGACAGATCATCCACGCAAGTTCCAACTTCCTGCTTCCCGACCCGTTTCGTGACATCCTGTTTGTTCAAGACACCACCACCGATCAAAAACAGCCCATCCAAGTGCTGGGCCTGGTATATCAGTGCTATTCGTATAGACAATATACAAATGAGATATTCCCTGTTATTTGAGCTCTTTTATAAACTATTGATATTAAATGATTTCATCATACTTTAAAAAAAAGGTGATTTTAATTCATACCATATAGAAGTTCTTATAGTTGAGACAATTCTTACCATGGAGTTGGTCACCTTGTTCACGAGAATCACGCTTCACCCAGGTAAAGCAACCAATCGCGTTTGGTGCTGCATTCACTGTGCATTAAAAGACACAAAATTCATTCAGAACTTTAAAATATTCAAAGTTAAAACCTTGGTGTCTAAATGTTTTCTTTTCTTTCAGTTATGTTCCTGGTTTTTGACATTAAAGTTTTTTCAGATGAGCTTCACTTTGTATATGCTAATTGTATCACCACAATGTGTACATGGCTTGAACAACTGAAAAATATTGAAGGGTGTCCACAGTTTTACCTACAAAGGTCTGGACCCTAACCTTTAACCCTTTAACCCTAACCCCTAGCCTTGACCCACTAACCCTCTAGCCTTAACCCCTAACCCATAAGGGCAGAAACCCTAGCCCCCTAACCCTACCTCTAACCAAAAACTGTAACCCTACTTCCAAACAAACCCTAACCTAGTTCTCACCAAAACCCCAAGCCTAGCTCCAACATAACCCTAACCTTTCACCATCTAATACCCTAAGCCTAAATCTTTACTCATTTGAATGGGGAATTAACCCTGTGTGTGCAAGATCAAGCAACTTCAAGGGTACTTTCACGAGAATAGAAGAATAGAATTAGAAGAATGGAGGACAGTTGAAGATTGTGCAGGGATTCTCGTAGACTAGTGATTAAAGCAAAAAAAACACATTGACGTTTTATTGACGTACTTTCATTAAAAATGGCCAAAATCTCAAGAAAAGTAGGATTGGCCAAGTCTGTCTCTTTAAAAGTAGCTATATCCCGATAACAATGCTACCGACTTGATTTGTAACCGTAGAATCAGTCATTCATCAGTAACATAAAAGCATATTCAAGTCAAATCAAGTCACATGTATTTGTATAGCCTTTAATCACAAAATGTCTCAAAGGACAGGTTACAATTACATCATACCCTGATCTTAAACCGACATGCAGGCAAGGAAAAACTCGAAACCTCAGGATGCGGAAGATAAGAAACCTTGAGAAGGGGCCTCACAAGTGGTCATCCCTCTTCCAGGTTGACCAGGGTACAATGGATTTAGTATTGGGTAACACTAGATAACAGATGAACAGCAATAAAAGAAAACAATAGGTAATATGTTAAGATTTGTCCAGAAAGTGCATGACAGCAACGACACCTCAAACAGTCCCTAATAAAGCTCTTCATTTTTCTTGGTATATGTATGGTTTTTTATTAACTATTTCTCAATAACTATTGTGGTCTCTATGTATGTGTAATAAACATAGAGCATACAAGGTTTCACAATGTAGCAATTTGTTACCTCCCGTCTCGATTACTGTAATGCACTACTCTCTGGTCTCCCGAAGTCTAGAATCAAGTCTCTTCAGCTGGTACAAAATGCCGCAGCGAGGCTTTTGACTAGGACAAAAAAGTACGATCACATAACACCGATTTTGGCTAACCTGCATTGGCTCCCAGTTAGCCATAGATGTGACTTCAAGGTTCTCTTAGTATTGTACGAAATCATACATGGACTTGCTCCCTCTTATCTTTCAGAACTGATTTGCCCCTATGTCCCGGTCCGAAGCCTACGATCTGAGAGTGCCGGTCTTCTGGTGATCCCAAGAGCAAAGAAGTGTTCTGCTGGTTCGAGAGCGTTCTCCATCCGGGCACCGGTGCTGTGGAATGCTCTTCCCCCTGAGATCAGATCTGCAACCTCAGTGGAAATGTTTAAATCTAAACTTAAAACTCACTTCTACTCCATAGCATATGAATAACCTACTCTTCTCGTCGGCTGAAAAATAGTCTGTGTAATATAGTGTAATAATCTGTGAAGCCCTTTGAGACTCTTCGTGATTTAGGGCTATACAAATAAAGATGACTTGACTTGACTGAATCCAATTCATTTCAATTATATTCCCTGCTTTCCTTTGCTAGTAATGACAGAAAAAAAACTCAGCAGACCACACAATAGATATGCAATATTGTACTTTTCTCAATTTAATAAACAGTCAAACATCAAGTCGCTCAAACTGGTTTAAATATCAGGGAACATTAAATAGCTGTAAACGTGTACCCGGTTTAGAAAAATAAGTCCTGGAATATGCAGTCCTAACAATTGAATGTGTTTCATCAATCTTCCCGTGTTGATGTCTACGCGATTCGTCAACTTGAGGAGTTCTCTTCATTTACGCCCTGCTCCCCCCTGCATCGTCTTCGCAGCCATGTTAGGCGCTGCCTTGCTCCGAGACGACTTCAATCCCCTATTATCAGGAAAGCGCACATTGCTGCTCACAAGGGTTTAATTTATTTGTGCCTGTTTCAGCCCAAGATTAAAGTTTAATTGGCGCTGACTGGCAGCTCCCAAGTTTTGACTAATTCTCCTTATCGGGAATCCTTACCGAGCGAGTAGCTGTGGGCAATGTGAGGCAAGCTTGGCTTTGCGCATACTCACACTTACACACATTCGCCCTCCCGCACACTTACACGTATACGCAAATATTTCAGCTATTCAGGAAATGTTTCAATTTAATCGGTTCATATATCGAGTATGAGTGTTTGAGGGGATTGTGAATATATTGTTTGATATCTCCGCAGGGAGAGGAGCCAGCTGAGGTGGCTCGGGCACCAAAAAATGATTCAACCTATAGAACTTACTCAAGAGGTGTTCTGGGCATGTCCCACCGTCCCCGGGGACGACCCAGCACACGCTGGAGAGACTATGTCTCTAGACTGGCCTGGGAACGCCTTGATATCCTGTTGAATGAGTTGAATGAAGTGGCTAGGAATAGGGACGTCTGGGCTCAATTCCTGAGGCTGCTGCCCCGCGACCTGACCCTGGATATGCAGAAGATGACAGATGGATGGATCACAAATTGACTGTAAATATGATTTAAATAATATATAACTCAATACTAATACTGTTTGAATTCAGCTTAATGCAAACCTCTGAATTGCCTACTCGTTGTTCATAAAGAACAGTTTTTACTGTTGGACACTTTCAAAAAATATTAAAAAGGATTATTGCTCACCATTGTTTTGTATTTTGGCTATTGACCGAGTATTTTTCATCACCGATGACTTCAATCAATCATGCCACAAATACACATTGAGTGTCTGCTTTTAAGCTGTTTGCATTGTTGGCGCCCTGGACATAACAATCAGGGGTTTGTTTAATTATTTGTCTAATATGGCTGCCACTATTGGGTGCCCTGGATGTAAAAATCCAGGCTGTATATATTATATTTTCCAAAATGACAGCAAGTCAAGCAAGAACAATGATACACGTTTGTTTGCCGTCTGCTTTTAAGCTGTTTGCATTGTTGGCGCCCTGGACATAACAATCAGGGGTTTGTTTAATTATTTGTCCAATATGGCTGCCACTATTGGGTGCCCTGGATGTAAAAATCCAGGCTGTATATATTATATTTTCCAAAATGACAGCAAGTCAAGCAAGAACAATGATACACGTTTGTTTGCCGTGTATCTGCTTTAAATATATACATTTTTTTTTATTTTAAATGCCCTTGATGTGACAATCCAGGCTTTGTTTGAATGCCCGTTCAAGAGGGCTGATATAATAAGTTTGTGGCTGGTGGGAAGACACCTAGATTGAATGGTTGGAACACCTTTACCACTACCAAATTGAACGTATGTACCTTGCACATGCAAGGAGTGTAGCAGAAACTCATCTAAGAGAGGGAAATCCACTCTTGGGATATCTCGGGTCTTTGTTAGACCAGATGCAAAAACTTTGCAGAGACAACTGACGAGGGCCACAAAATCTACCATAGTGGAGAAGCTAAAAAGCACATCTACTCTTAGTTCACAATAATATCAAGGTTTTTTTAGGATGTTACCGGATCTCAAGCAATGTTAACAGTGTGTTACTGATCAATGGTACCATTAGAGCGTGGTTTCAAACCAGAATTGGCGAGAGACAAGGCTGTATTATCTCTCCAGCTTTATTCAACATCTTCAAGGAGAGGACCATGACCAAAGTCATCAACTAATATGAAGGTACAGTATCAGGAGACATAACATCACTAACCTCCATTTTGCTGATGATATTGCTGGACTGGCAGGTAAAGTGCAGATCTCAGGGATCTGTTCAATCACCTTGGCAAACCATCAACCCATTGTGTGATGGAAATCAGCAGTGAAAAAAAAAGTAATGAAAAACAACCCCCATGGTATTACCACAAACATAACCATCAACCACCATATAGCTTGAACCCGTTGATGTCTTCCTCTACGCTTCACAGGAAAGCTGGAAAAGGAAATCCAGGCCATAGAGATGTGGTGCTACAGGGAACATCTAGGCATCAGCAACATAGCCCATGTGACAGAGAAAACAAGGACTCTCACAGCAAAACTGTAAATGAAAATCAGGGCTTTGGAGATGTGATGCTACAGGAAACTTCTGCTACAAAGCCTAGGGCACAGTCTAAGATGGCAGGAGGAGAGGATGACCGAAAAATAACTAGTCCGACAACATCAAGAAATGGACAAGCGCCAACAATGATTTGTCTTAGACAGCAGCTAATGACATACCGACACTAATAGACATTTTCTTGTTGCAAAGCTAATGTAAAAATCAAATATTGGTTAAAGTTTAGTACAATCAAATATCGCATAAGCCATTCTATACTCAATCTGCACTTGGACTTCCAATTGCAAGCTGCAAGAGCAACACTGTGGCTGATACTGCTGCTTTTCCCGTGAATCATTCTCGCATAAATCATTATATCGCGGCATTAAAGCCGAGCGATCCCATTTCCATAAATGCGTGTTTGTGCCAGAATGATACACAAGCGTAAATAACGCTGGTAATCTGGGCCCGCGTTTGATCAGCCAAACGTCGGAGGGAGCGATCACTTGTGACCTGTAATATTAGCGGCGGCTATTAAAATGTGCCGTGCGATTTGCAAAGCTTCATTTAGTCAGCCGGGGAGACGTGCGTGAAATAGAGTTTCTTTGGTCGTAACTAATGTCTCCCGGTTTCTAATGAGCGTCGCAGCCACAAAGCTCCTAAAGTGATAAACATTGGATTAACAGACTCTTGGGAGAGGAAATAGAGCCGTCATTTCAAAGTCATCCGCTTTGAACAGCCAAAAATTGTACAGAGTGACACAAAAATGTTTACCAAATGATTTACTAAATACCTTAAAATGCATTTACCTTTTTTAAGCATTACTATCTCTTCAACACGACTGTGAGGTTTACTGTACTCCATTGGCTATGTAATATTCTTGTCAGAATCATTGGACTTGTTGTAATACTTCAAACAAATCAAGCAATAAAGTTATCACTCCATTAACACAAATAATGGCAACTAAGAACCCCCATGAAATTTGAAAAACGCCTCTTTATAAAAGCCCAAAGGGTAAAACATACATCGGGATTATGTCTTTACCGCCTGAGAGTATGGAACTGTAACAAAATAACAATTATAGATCTATCACATGACCAAGGAAGATAGATAGATAGATAGATAGATAGATAGATAGATAGATAGATAGATAGATAGATAGATAGATAGATAGATAGATAGATAGATAGATAGATAGATAGATAGATAGATAGATAGATAGATAGATCAATAAAAACACAAAATTGAAATTAAATACATGCTTTTTGTTGTCATATTGTCACAAACATTAAAGGAAATTGAAGGGCTTTTCACCTCAGTGCAATGAAGTTATTTATATCGTGGCTGGCTAGCATTGGGTATCCTTAGATTGAGCCAGGTCTTCACGTTAATCAAAATACACCTGTCCTGTATATTGGTTTCCCACGAGTTGCAGTTCCAGGTCATCTGTTTCATCTGTATGGATCCAGCGTTGATAAGACACAGGCTCCCCAAGGGTAGCTTATGAGAGTTTTTACGTAGCTTTGCCGTAGCAGTAGGCCCAACCTGAAGCCTCGTTATTTCTTTCTCTCCTCAGTTGCTTCCCAGACCTGATAACAATATACCGAGCACACACTGGTGATCACCATTTCTGTGTGCTCTTCTGACTTTCCTCGGAAACCAATTAAATTGATGAATTTATTTTCAATGTAAGGGGCTGCTAAGAGCTGGCTGCTCTTAGCTTCACAGTTTTTTTGGGAGGACACACTGACTTGTACGCCTGCCCAACTGATTTACAAGCCTATCAAAGTCACGCACACAGATAATCACACTCAGCCATTACACACACATACCAACATCCCCTCATGATAGCATTTGCAGTGTGCTGTCTGCTTAGAACACAATTAACAATATGAAAGAAGAAAGGCACAAACAAATTAACAAACAAATTAATGCATTTAATATTGCATTTATTAATACATTTTACAAAAAATAATCTCAATATTTTGATATTGTCTTTTTCTTGTTTTGCCTTCATAGAAGATTTCCAGGTAAATTGTAAATGTGTTTTTGTGTTGACTGTGTCACAGCGGGAAACACAAGGTTACCTATTTTGGTTAATACATTTTATGTAATTTGGGATATTACTCATCTCATCTCATCTCATTAGCCGAACCGCTTATCCTCATTAGGGTCGCGGGGGGGGGGGGGGGGGGGGGGGGGGGCTGTAGCCCATCCCAGCCATCTCTGGGCAGTGGGCAGGAGACACTCTCAACTGGTTGCCAGCCAATCGCAGGGCACACATGGACACCTCATTCACACCTAGGGACAATTTGGACAAACCAATTCACCTGAAATGCATGTTTTTGGAACGTGGGAGGAAACCGGAGTGCCCGGAGGAAACCCACGCAAGCACAAGGATAACATACAAACTCCGCACAGGAAGTCTGGAGCTGGATTTGAACCCACACAGGAGGCTCCCATGACATGAACTGTGCCGCACAAGCGCTAACCACTGCGCCGCCGTGCTGCCTGGGATATTTCTATATTTTCAAAATTACTAGTGGGACACAAACATGTTTTGCTCAGTTCAAACTTTTGCATACTATGAACAAAATAAAAATCAGCAAAATAAAAATGCAAAATGTATTTCTTCACCCAATTTATTTCATCTACTTTGGAGTGCACACAATAAGCTATTCAATATATTTTGTTATACTACGACATGAGCAGATAATTAGTATTTACTAATAAAATACTATATTAATCTGTCTCCATCTAGTGATATTAATGAATATATCAGTTACTTGTCAGATCAATGGAACCAAGCTTCTAAACAAGCATGCAAAGATAAAATCGGACAATTGGCTATGGCATACTAGACAAGGAATCAAGGCACAAGAGTGTAGACTGATGTTTGTTTATGTTCCAGTCTTTGACGTAATGTGAAGTGCTGTGGACATGCTGAGGTGTGCTGTGTGTATTTCAAGTTTGGGGGGTTATGGTTGAGTCCCTAATAAATCTCCCATGTCTGGTGGTCCTAATTGGTGGCTGCTAATTTTATGTGACACTAGCGAGCTGCCGCAGAGTACAACCTGGCGACCAATCGGCAATACAGTATCAGTCAGACACATGTAGTTTACACTTAGTCATGAAGCGCTCTCTGCAGGGGTCAAGATAACTATCTGGGTCACCGTATAGGGAGCACCTGATCCCGGCCAGGAGGGAATCAGACTCCGGCATATTTTGGGTGCTTAATTTAGCTCCCACTCTATTGTCACCTCAGTCACACCTGAGAGAAGCAGTGAAACACTTCCACAGCAAACAGTGTGACTTTAAATTCCAAATCAACCAAAATGAGATAAACTAGTACACGGATACATACAATCTTTTTCATCAGTGTGTTCCAATTACATTCTGAGATAATACCTTTTGAAGACAGTCTGTCCCGTCTTTGACTTCCCGGGCTTTGATGTTATGTGAAGGACACCGGCACCTTAGCAAGCGAGTTGGCATTATGTTTTTCGTACTAATGAGTTAAAGAGATTACAAGTGTTTTAAGTGATGTTTTGGTCGTTCATATGGAAAATGCCCAGGCATTGTGTCACAGGTGGACGCAGTAATGGTACAACAGAGGGCGAGCAGCCAAAAAAGGCAAATTGGCAAAAATAACACAAGTACAGCCAATGGTGCCAATGGGGGCTAACTGGGGCTAACCGGGACATATCACCGAAAGATAGAACACTGTAACGCTGGCAGTTATTTCGACTTACCCAGATCACAACTTACTCTGACAAGACATCATAAGCAAAGTTCCAACACATCCAAGCAAAATTTAGCTGTTCACTACAATCAGCGTCTGTTTTGGAGCTGCCTCATATGTTGTGTTGATAGGAACTGGTGTTTATTGTATTGGGTTCCTCCGGTGACATCACAAGTCTATAGTATATGAGACAAATCTGTCAACTTTGGGACTAAACTCTCTTGAGTCACTCGGCAGTTGGAATGTTTTACTACATATCTGCATAAGTGTAAGGAAGAACACTTCCCAGTTGTGCCTATTTGCAAAAAAACATTCAGTTGCAGAACGAATATCCATGGCAGTATTGTTTTTCGCAGTTTTGCAGTTCAAAAAGGACGGATGATAGTAATCATCCCTAGAGTAGATTTGTGCAAACATTATATAGATTTGTCATGCTGTTTTACATACGTGTGTCACGACCAGAACGGAATCAGGACCCAAATACGTAGTGTTAACCACAACTTTATTGATAGAAAGAGGAAGGGCAGCGCCCGCGATCCGGTGCTCGCTGGGCGCGGGAAGCAAGCCGCTCACGCAATCGGATCGTGATCCGAATACGGAAGTTGATCTTCCGAAACGGGGGATGGCAGTGTCAAGGACGGGAAAACAGGTCGCAAGGCGGGACGGGAGAGCAAACGTGGTCGGAATCAAAAACAGGTCGGAGCCGGAGACAAACGGAGAGATTAGGAACAGATGGGTGGAAAACGGGTGCAAAAACGGGACAGGCGGGAGTCAGGGTCAGGGCTAATTAGACTGAAAAACAAGAAGTAAGATAAAACTCCATGAAGTATCAATTCTGTGAAAAGTAAACCGCGACACAGCAGTTTTTGGGTTCAATAAAGAAGAGTTTGAATTAATAATACATAATTATACATACATACCGTAATCTACAGATTATTCATTTTCTGGTTTGCGATAACATCCCCACCATTAGTCTTTTTTTGGCTACTAAGAAGTATTGAGTGAGAAGTTGTTTACAAGAGGAAACACAACATTGAAAAATAGCCATTGTGGTTGACTTTTTTCAGGAAACGATGAATGGTGCTAGCGGTGGGCAAATGTGCTTGAGGCCATAAACACGTTTCTCACGTCTCCATTCAGTGTGTGTTTGTGTGTGTGCTCTCCCTATGTTGGTTTCTCACTGCTTTGGGAAAGAACATATTCAAATGTGCGTGGCTATTAAATGGTAATCTGCTCAACAGATGAACACCAAGTACAGTGCTTCATCAACTAAATCTCCCTCTGTTGCACAAGTTAAACGACTTCTTCGTTTTGGAATTTATGCGACTCGCCAAATGTATCTGGCCTCAGTTATCTATTTATACTTGGTTTAAGTTTCCAAGTGGGAACGTATGCAATTCTTTCAAACAGCGGCACGTTTTATGTGTTAATAGAGAAGGAAAAACACAGCAAAGCTTTCAAAACCAACCCTACACAGATCAGAGCTCTACAAAATGTGTTTTAGTGCTTTTAATGACATTTTCTTTTTAATCCTTTGTCAGGACCAGAACAGAAACAGGACCCACTCGCGTAACGTTTCACACAAGTTTTATTAGAAGTAAGGGGAAGGGTTGCACCCACAATCCGGGGATTGCTGGACGCGGGAAGCAGGTCGCTCTGAAAGTGGAAGTGGGACTTCCGTGGCGGGCGATGGCGGTGTCGGAAATTAAAAAAAACAGGTCAGTAGCCGGGATAGAAGAGCAAACACGTGGTCGGGATCGGAAACAAGTCGAAAGCCAGGAGAGGAGAGTAGACGTGGTCGAGATCAAAAACGGATCGTTATTCGGGACGGGAGAACAGACTTATTCAAGATCAAAAACGGATCGTTATTGGGGACGGGAGAGCAGACGTGGTCGGGATCAAAACAGATCGTAGCGGGAGACAAACAGGAGCAAAAAATGGGTTGCCGTGTTAAAACTTTCACAACTTTTCACAAAGATTCGCAGACGGACTGACAACCGGGGATTGACAGGACAGAATAGAAATAGTGGGGAAGCCAATCCGTCAACAAGCTGCAGCTAGCGCCACATGGGCGGTGCCAATTGGGTGCCATGGGAAGTGTGACATCCTTATACATTAAGTATGTTTTATCGGGGATGTTGTTAATTGTATATAGTGTTTGCTTGCAGCCCAACATGCTAAATAAGCAAGGCTTTGGTGTAATTTTTTAAATATTTTTTTATTTTTTAGCCTTTTTTGGTACGTAGCAGCAAAAATGGGTAGAGTAGCCAACACTAACACAGTAAAAGTATTGTTACTTCAGAATAATATGACTCAAGTAGAAGTAAAGAAGTCATGCAAATAATGATTTGAGTAAAAGTAAAAAGTACTTACCCAAGGACACTTCGACATGTAATACGGACAAGCTGGAATTCGAACTGGGATCCCTTGATCCCAAGACGAGCGCTCTACGTCCTGAGCTACCGCAATGTGCACTTGCACTTTCAAGTTCAGGTTCAAGTTCCAAGGTATAAAAGTGACTGACGGAGCTTTGCCCCAGACTATTTGAGAAACACTGAGCTAATGCAACCAATAGTGAATTCCTACAGCTAAGTTATATTGTAAACCTACAACAAAATAGCAAACAACCGTGTTTCTCCGAAATAAGTACAGAGAGATCTTTGAAGGTGCATACACCAAGGCCTTTCCAGGCGTGATGCATAGAGGTGAGATAAGCCTTGCTGTAGACGCCTACGCCAAAACGCCGCTGTCAGCATTGCTCTGATGCTCTCCGTCGGCGTGTAAACACCTGACGCGTTCTCCCAAGCGCATCTGCATCCGAGCCGCATCACGCAGTCACACCGCAGATGCTGAAACAAAGATTTGCCACCCAAGCTCCCTGGTGTTTCCTCCCCGCGCTCCAGCTTTTGAGCTGATGTCGCCTGACACGGTCACAACATTGTTCTTGCATCGCTACGCCGGGCGCGGGGGCTCTACGGCGCGGGGACGTACCTGCTTCCTGTTTGAAGGCAACGTGGAAAACGGTTGTGACGAGCACCTGGTCGGTGTCAGCAGAAGTCAGCGTAAGGGCTCCACAAGAAAGAGGGGAACCTGCAGGTAACTATGGCATACAATTACTTTCGATCAAATCACATTTGAATTATAGAGGATACAACTTGACAATCCAAGACCCAGATATAGAAAATTATAATACGGTAATCTTGCGGTTATCGATGGTAATGGGGACCAGAATCCTCTGTGAAAAGTTAAATCCGTAAAGAAGTTTCACCTTCATAAAAGCCCCCAAGGGTTAAAAACACCTCGGGATAAGTCCATACCGACTGAGAGTATACGATTGTAACAAAATAACTATAGATCTACGAATAAAAAATAGAACACAAATGTGATCTTGATTTTAGATATAAAAAAGTACAACAAAATTGGAGGGATTCTTTTTTCAGAGTAAGAAAGTGGTTTAAAGAATTGCTGGCTAGCTTAAGCCAGGTCTCCGCAATGATTAAAATAGACATGTCCCAAATTAAATGGTCTCCAACGATTTGTAGCACTAGGTTATCCGTTTCCTGAGTAATGGATATGGCATTGGTAAAATACAGGTTCAGCAGGGGGGGGCGTGAGAGAGTTGTTAGCCTAGCTGTAGCAGTAGGCCTTACCTGCAGCCTCGCTATCGCCTATTGTCTCTCCTGACAGTGCCTCATTAACTCCCTGGACTCGCTAACAATCCACGGAGCACCCGCTGGTGCTCACCATTACTTTTCAGTCTTCGATTCTTCTCAGAGTGTGATTAAATTGATGAGTTTATTTTCAATGAAGGAAGCGCTGAAGCTAGTGGCTTTGGTCTTGCTTCCTATTTTGTTTTTTAGCCTTTGTTAATTGGTGATGCTGCAGTGTCGAGTGTAATCTCATTGTAAACTATGTTCACTACATTGTTATCAATGAGAATTAACACATCTCTAATTATATAGTATGATATCATAAAGTCTAGTCAAGTCTAGTCTAGTATAATATAGTATAGATTGGCGTGGTATGGTACATATGTTGCCACCCGGTCTCAAAACAGGGACTTTTTGCGTGATGGGCAACTCTATTTTAAACTGTTAAAACAATAAAATTATCGCTTTTTACTTTGAAGTTTTTGTTGATTATTGTATTTTCAGTGTTTGTCTTTTGTTTTTCACCCTATTTTTGATTTAAGTGGAAAAAATGAGTTACACTGCTGTTGAATTGCATACCAGAGTAGAACATGGCTTATGTATTTTGATTTAAAAGTTCATTGTTTCATATTGTCCCATGCAAAAGAAAACCAATGCAAAATGACCACAGCATAGCAGCAAGATGCCATACAAACATGGTGACAACTACTTGGTATGGGTTCAGCTATTTAAAAGAAATAACTGATAGTTCATGGGCTGTACGACAGCTGAGTGGTTAGCGCGTCTGCTTTACAGTTCTGAGGTCTTGCGGTCAAATCCAGCCACCAGCCTTTCTGTGTAGAGTTTGCATGCTTTCCTCCCACATTCCAAAAACATGCATGTCAGGTTAATCAGCCGGTTCAAATTGTCCCGGGGTAAGAACGAGATAGTGAGTTGTCTGTCTTTGTGTGCCCTGCGATTGGCTGGCAACTAAATCCGGGTGTCCCCTGCCCACTGCCCCAAAATGGCCTGGATGGGCTCCAGCACCCCTGCGACCCTACTGAGGATAAGCGGTGCAGACAATGGATGATGGTTCATGGATCTTTGCCTTATATTCAAATCAATGGCCCAATCCCATTTCTCTCACTCGGCCCTGAGGACCCTCCAGTGAGGTCCCTCGATAGAGGAGTGCCCTCCGCCGGTGGAGTGCAAAGTGGAGATGGTTTGGACAAGACTTGCAAGGTTCCACCCCTGTCCAGGAGATGGCGGTAATATTAATTGGCTGTAGACCTCAGTGACGTATTGGTCTACGTCACATGTAAACAACTCGAGTCTCAACCTGTAGTGTGTCAGTTGGAGAGTTCGTGCAACGTTAAAAATGCCCGCTACTGCTGTGTTATTACCGATTGCCTGAAAGCTCTTCATCTTTTCCGTGTCTCCAATCACCGGAGGAGAAATGTGCTATACTGAAGACAGCTTCGGCGCTATGTAGTGCTGATTCATCTTTACAAGGTACGTACACTCATTAAAAAAAATGACCCGTTCGGTCAAATACAGTAAGAGTTAACATACAATGCACGTTCACATAATACCCTATGTTTGTGTAGACATAAATGGCAATCTACTTATTAGTATCTTAATGCCATTTTATGACATATTGTAGGGGTCTTGAATCTGTGACATGACGAAACGTAAACAAACACAAGAACAGTCCACCTGACCCTTTAGCTGGCACAATATCGTCACCAAACTTCCCTGTACGACCCAAAAACCTTAGTTCATAAGGAATTTAATTCAAAAGAGTTGTCATTGAATATAAAAAGGTCATTTCAACATTTTTTCATGATGCTTACATCACAGTTAAAGCGGTCTTTTTCTTTTCTATGCCCACATTTATGTCTAAATTGATTTGTTATCTATTGTGTTCCAGAGTGGCTGTCCCATAAGCGTGGACAGGTTGGACAGGAATGTTCCCATCCTGTGCTTATGGTTGGATGTGGAGTCAGAACTCATTCAGGACTTAAGGTTGAGCAAGAAGGTTATGTGGGCCCTGCAGGAGCTGCTAAAGAGGGAACAGGGCCATGGCTGGAGGTCTTGATCTACGTGTACTGGCTGGTCCACGCTCTGTCCTACCGTGTGGTGTCACGGGTCTTCAGGGTTCCCAGGTCCACCGTACAAAGAATTGTCCACAGTTAATATGGAATAAATTGCCCAAAAGCCATATTTTAGGCTCTGGAAGTCAGACCCGCATTTGCATTATGTGCTTTTCTGCATTACTATTCAATAAACATCTTCATTTTGAGTAACACCTTGGTGGTTTATTTCATAATGATGTGAGATACTGTGTGTGAACTATGTGACTGTTGGACAGAAAACAACTACAAATCACTCCAGCTTAAATAATAGTTTACTTTCAGAAAAACAAACTCACATTGGGCCAAAATACATAATAGTAAATAAATAATGTGTCACAAATTTTAACAAAAATATACCAATACTTCCATGAAGCTGGGAAACACAAACTGGAACTTCATTGAGTTCTTAATAAAAAAAAATATTTTCCTTTTATAAAACAAAGGGAAACATTGCAGAGATGTCACTGTTCTGGAAATTTGTCCACGAGCTTCCCAAAAAGGACAGGAACCGCTCAGTTTTGGCCACAGTTTCTTCGAGCCTTTTCCTCACTCCGGCAGACTCCACTTTCAAAAAGTCAAGGAGTGTATTGTGCTTCCTTTTTTTTCTGGGTGATTTGGGGTTTGGCGCCGGATTAGAAGGTGCCAACGACGTGCCCGGTGGTGTGGATGGCGTGGTAGCTGTGATGGTGACCAGCTCTTCCACGGGACGTTCTACAGTGGCCTTTAGGTTGGGTGGAAAAAACAAGAATTACTTAATGCTGATGTATTATACAAAAACAACTGTGTATAGGGTGCTCAACAAGTTGATGTGAGACAGGAAATTATAGGATGTGTTCTGGATAAGTATTTGATAGTGAATAGATACACAAAATTGACATGTTATTCTTATGGCTGTATGAGCCTTCTATTGGCCAGCATCACATATGCTTTAGAATTGTCTCCACATTTGGACAACATTTTGAGAAGGTAATTAGTTTACTTAATATGTGTTTACAGAGAAGGCAGTGGACTATGTGATAGTAGTTTGTTTCAACTGTATTTCCACGTGAAATTCGGAGACATTACTCATAATGCATGATGAAAACTAATGCATTCTGATCTCACATGAAAGAATCATATTGTAAATAAAACACGACGGGGGTTTTGGGGTTTTTAAGGGTTATTGTTCTATTTTCGTTATTCATTATCCATTATCCGTTATCGGTCAGTTCATAATACGCTACAAAGCCTAGGAGCCGGGACACTCTCAGCCAAAAGGCCAAGCTAAGGTCCTATCCCTAAAGCCTTGCTGCGATCATTGCGAATGCACCCGAAATTGTGTGCAGTAAACAAGCGCTTATGTCCAGAACGGTATTCTGACTATGCTCCTTTAGCGACTGGCCATGTACAGTAGGTCTAGCTATGCTGTACTTTTAGAGTTTCAAAAGGTTGAGTTGTTTTCTTTTACATAACAGGCGTCATAAGTATGTGATAATGGCCGTACCTGAAGACTGTATCGAACCAAAGACAATAGTATCGAAGTACTCGCTCATTATAATATTGAGTCTTATAGTGTTCTGTGACAGGGAATCTATGTGTTCTTAAACGAACGATTATCGAAACAGTTATACTATTGCATACGAGTAATTAAGCATTTTAGGAGGAGATCAAGGTTCTGACAGACAAGCTGAAAGAGGGTGTCGCCATATGCAGGCAATACACAAAGAGGTAAGTATTAGTTTCAGGAGCGAGCAGCAGCAAGTCAACTGCAGGAGAGAGAGTGGGAAAGGTGAGATGGCACAACATTCATTTGGACAGGTAACTTAAAATTAGTTTTATCTGGTTATATCAGTATCAGAAATATTTTATTAACACTCCACTTATTGAAACATGAATATTTTGTTTGTTTGTTTGTACATGATTCAATTGTTTGTTTGTTTGTAAATGATTCAAATTGAATCTTTTCTTCCGGCGCCGTCACGAATGGCAGCCACTCCAGCAGCTCCCGTGTTATTTTCGATTGTTCTCGATTGTTCTCAGCTCAGGGATGCTGCTGGAAATGTGAATTTCCCTTCGGGGATGAACAAAGTATCTATCTATCTATCTATCTATCTATCTAAAAGGACGACTCGTTTAAGATAAAAAAAGGGATGGGCTGAACCGTGATTTTCTGCACAGTTATCCTACTTTACAGTTTGTAGCGTGAAGATTTTTTTGCCAGCTCCCTTGGTAGATTAGTGCACTTCGTAAAGTAGCGATTTTGCAATGTTCGTGTTTTAACGCGAAAATACGATTTTCTATTGCATTTACGTCTAACTAAGATATCTCAATACATTTTGTTGCAAATACATGCGTGGTTGTGGAAAACTACTTACATTTGTGCGGTTCCTTTTCGGGCATGTTTGTTGATATTGAGAATTCGCAAAGCCTTCTGGGTAGTCACTTCGCTGCCAAGTGAGGTCGAGAGCCCCCTCGGTCTTGAAGTGGTTACGACATGGTTTGAGGGCACTTCTGCCTCGGTCTTGAGAGTATCGGGACACATTGTCATGATTGTTTTCTGTTTTTAGTGTCAATAAATTTGTTCAAACCAAAAAAAACAACCCATTTTCACGTGAACGCGCAAACCGAGTGACTAGGGCACATAGCGAGTGAAAGTGCGAAGAATGGGAAAAAGTGGGCGGAGCACTGATGACGTCATATTTAGTTTATTTTTCGGGTGTGTTTCAAAAAACTCACACAAGTGCCTTAAAAATGACGAAGAAATTCATTTTATATCTTGTATCCTTCATTTTGTGCCCCTTGGACGCAACTGGGACCGCAGTAAGTAAGTACTGTATACTTTTCTCGTTTTAAATATCGATTTTTTTTTTGATCGACATCAAATTTGTGAAAGATTTTATGCAACGAGATTAGACACGGCACTCCGGGGTGAAACATGGAAGAAAGACTTAAAAGTGAAATATTTATGATACATAATGGTGAGGAAAGACGGGAAAAACGTGTTCTGTTCACGTATTTTTTGCTCACCTTTACTCGATATGATTTGAATATTTGACAAGTAGAAGAAGCTAGATCTTGGCGTTGAAGCCGACAACACTAGTCTTCTGCAAAAAAAACCTAGTTTCCAGGTTAGAAGAAGCTAGTTTTGTGATCATTAAACTCCATTTTATGATACTTTTAAAGTGCACTTTGACCCTTATCCGTACACTTTCGATTCAACCCAACACTGCGTTCATTTAACGTTGTTTTTATTCACCTTTCAACGTAAACTGGATACAAAAAACTAGAAATGCTCCTTAAAACGAAAGCAACACGAGAGTTAATGCAACCATTTCATTTTCCTCACTAACAACTCGCTGTTCTAAGAACTGAAAAGCAAGAGAGAGAGAGGGAGAGATGGGGAAAGAAAGAGAGTGAGAGAGAGAGAAGGGGAAAGAGAGAGAAGAGAGAAGGGGAAAGCAAGAGAGATAGAGGGAGGGAGACAAGAGAGAAGGAGAAAGCAATAGAGAGAGGGAGAGATGGGGAAAGAAAGAGAGTGAGAGAGAAGGGGAAAGAGAGAGAGAGAGAGACAAGAGAGAAGGGAAAGCAAGAGAGAGAGGGAGAGGGAGAAGGGGAAAGAGAGAGAGAAGAGAGAAGGGGAAAGCAAGAGAGATAGAGGGAGGGAGACAAGAGAGAGAGGGAGAGAATGGGAAAGAGAGAAAGAGAAGAGAAGTGGAAAGCAAGAGAGAGAAAGGGAGAGACAAGAGAGAAGGGGAAAGCAAGAGAGAGAGAGGGAGAGATGGGGAAAGAAAGAGAGTGAGAGAGAGAGAAGGGGAAAGAGAGAGAGATAGAGGGAGGGAGACAAGAGAGAAGGAGAAAGCAATAGAGAGAGGGAGAGATGGGGAAAGAAAGAGAGTGAGAGAGAGAGAAGGGGAAATAGAGAGAAGAGAGAAAGGGAAAGCAAGAGAGATAGAGGGAGGGAGACAAGAGAGAGAGGGAGACAATGGGAAAGAGAGAAAGAGAAGAGAAGTGGAAAGCAAGAGAGAGAAAGGGAGAGACAAGAGAGAAGGGGAAAGCAAGAGAGAGAGAGGGAGAGATGGGGAAAGAAAGAGAGTGAGAGAGAGAGAAGGGGAAAGAGAGAGAGATAGAGGGAGGGAGACAAGAGAGAAGGAGAAAGCAATAGAGAGAGGGAGAGATGGGGAAAGAAAGAGAGTGAGAGAGAAGGGGAAAGCAAGAGAGAGAGAGAGGGAGAGATGGGGAAAGAAAGAGAGTGAGAGAGAGAGAAGGGGAAAGAGAGAGAAGAGAGAAAGGGAAAGCAAGAGAGATAGAGGGAGGGAGACAAGAGAGAAGGAGAAAGCAATAGAGAGAGGGAGAGATGGGGAAAGAAAGAGAGTGAGAGAGAAGGGGAAAGAGAGAGAGAGAGAGACAAGAGAGAAAGGAAAGCAAGAGAGAGAGGGAGAAGGGGAAAGAGAGAGAGAAGAGAGAAGGGGAAAGCAAGAGAGATAGAGGGAGGGAGACAAGAGAGAGAGGGAGAGAATGGGAAAGAGAGAAAGAGAAGAGAAGTGGAAAGCAAGAGAGAGAGAAGAGAGAAGGGGAAAGCAAGAGAGATAGATGACTATAACCTTAACCCTAACCCCAGCTTTAACCCTTACCCCTAACCCTTACCCTTAACTTTAACCCCAAACCCTAACCCTGACTTTAACCTGTACCCCTAACCTTAACCCAACACTAACACTAACCATGACCTTTACACTAACCTTAACCCAACCCTTAACTTTACCTCCAAACCCTAACCCTGACTTTAACCTGTACCCCTAACCTTAACCCTAACCCTGACTTTAAACCGAACCCTTACCATAACCCTAACTTTTCCCCTTTCCCCTTTCTCCTAACTCTGAAATAAACTAGTTCAAACCCAAAAAATGCAGAGAGACCGGATCAGTCACAGAAAGTTAATCGTCCATCTAGCTACCGATCAAACCAGTCTCAGGCACGTGACTTCAAATTCAAATTCCTGAGTTGTTGTTACGACTTCTTCCGAAAATGAAACGAAAGAATAAATAAAATAACAAAAGGAAAAAGAGATAAAAGAAGAAAATAAGAATACACTTTACATTTCCATACAAACAACGGGAAATAGAATTGAAATATCTATAAATCTACAAAAAAAGCTCTACACATTTAAAGGGACAGTGTGTATTATTTAGTGACCCAAAAAACTTTCATTCAGTGAAAAAAAAAACATTGTTTGGTTGGCGAGTTAGTGAGTTGGATCCCTTAACCACTAGGGTGATAGGGGCAGCTTTTTCTGTGGTGTGTCATGGGCAAGTACAGCCTGGTGGCGCCCATCGCTCTCTAGGGCATTATATGTTTCCACCAGGTCTCGAACCTGGGCCGTGCGTCTTTGGCACATAATGAAATCCCTTAACCACTAGGGTCGTAGGGTGCACCATTTCCTGTGGTGTGTCTTGGGCAAGTACAGCCTAGGGGGGCCCATCCTTCTCCGGGACATACGTTTTCACCCGGTCTTGAACTGAGGACCTTTCACATTGAAGGCAAATGTGTTATCCACTGCACTCATTGGTTGGATCCCTTAACCACTAGGGTGATAGGGACAGCTTTTTCTGTGGTGTGTCATGGGCAAGTACAGCCTGGTGGCGCCCATCGCTCTCTAGGGCATTATATGTTTCCACCAGGTCTCGAACCTGGGCAGTGCATCTTTGGCACATAATGAAATCCCTTAACCACTAGGGTCGTAGGGTGCACCATTTCCTGTGGTGTGTCTTGGGCAAGTACAGCCTGGTGGCGCCCATCTAGGGCATTATATGTTTCCACCAGGTCTCGAACCTAGGCCGTGCGTCTTTGGCACATAATGAAATCCCTTAACCACTAGGGTCGTAGGGTGCACCATTTCCTGTGAAGTGTCTTGGGCAAGTACAGCCTAGGGGGGCCCATCCTTCTCCGGGACATATGTTTTCACCCGGTCTTGAACTGAGGACCTTTCACATTGAAGGCAAATGTGTTATCCACTGCACTCATTGGTTGGATCCCTTAACCACTAGGGTGATAGGAGCAGCTTTTTCTGTGGTGTGTCATGGGCAAGTAATATATGAATATATTATGAGAATATGAATCAAATGACGACTCACAACACGTGGTAAGCTTTCTCTCCTGGCTTTGTACTCCGGCAAAACGAACATAAAATGCAACCAGGGTTGGGTAGGGTTACTTTAACTGGATTACTTTCAATTACTTTTGGATGACTCCAATACCAAATATGCTAATAAAAGAGAAAAGAAACGAAATATGAATCAAATGAAGACTCACAACACGTGGTAAGCTTTCTCTCCTGGCTTTGATCTCTGGCAAAACGAACATAAAATGCAACCAGGGTTGGGTAGGGTTACTTTAACTGGATTACTTTCAATGACTTTTGGATTACTCAAGTACCAAATATGCTAATAAAAGACAAAATAAACTAAATATGAATAAAATGATGACTCACAACACGTGGTAAGCTTTCTCTCTTGGCTTTGATCTCCGGCAAAACAAACATAAAATGCGACCAGGGTTGGGTAGGGTTACTTTAACTGGATTACTTTCAATGACTTTTGGATTACTCAAGTACCAAATATGCTAATAAAAGACAAAATAAACTAAATATGAATAAAATGATGACTCACAACACGTGGTAAGCTTTCTCTCCTGGCTTTGATCTCTTTGATCTCCGGCAAAACGAACATCAAATGCGACAGAAACAAAATGAAAATCAATCCAAACAGCTTTCCAACATCATTTTTGCCGTTCCATGTATTCCGTTCCTCCCCAAGCCTGCACAAAATGTAGTCATTTTATTCATATTTCGTTTCTTTTGTCTTTTATTAGCATATTTGCTATTGGAGTAATCCAAAAGTAATTGAAAGTAATCCAGTTAAAGTAACCCTACCCAACCCTGTCAATTTGCTTTGTACAATAGTTTCGATTTCCCGTGAATGCGTCCCATGTCTTCTGCTGTTACATACCTGTCAACCTGTACAAAGTACGTTTAGAATAGAATAGAATATACCTTTATTGTCATATGTTGTGACAACGAAATTGGATGTGGCACTCCAGGGCCACATTTTACAGTTAGGACAAAGAAAACAAAGAAGATAAAGGAACAGAGAAGATGTTTGTACTGTCCTTGTTGCAGGCTTTGTTTTCCTCTGGAGGGGGCTGTATGAGGGGGTGAGGGACAGACAGAGATGGCCGGATCCAACTAGATATTTGATCTTACTGTACACACATTCCAGTGTTTTTTCCCCTGGTTGCTCAGTCCACGTATTGAATGAATTTGGGAAGTACAGTCCTTAAGCATGCTTGATTAAAGTCGCCGGCGACGATAAAAGTTCCATCGGGGTGTGCGAGCGGCTGTTTATTGATAGCAGCGGGCAGGAGATTTAGCGCTATGCTAACGTTAGCATCCGGTGGAACGTAAACAGCAACCACAATGACCACAGTTAGCTCTCTCGGTAGATAGAAGGGTCTACACGATACTGCTAGAAACTCTATATCGAGTGTGCAGTGTGTGTCAATGATTCGGCTGTTTTTGCAGCGCATAGTCCCCCACCCCTGTTTTTACCGTAGTCTCCGTCTCGGTCGTGCCGGTGAAGCTTGCGTCCTGCTAGTTGGACCGCGGCGTCGGGGAAGCCAAGACTCCGTGGTGACAAAAATACTGCAATTTCGGACGAAGCTGTTGGTGGCGATCCGCAGCTCAAATTCACTCAATTTGTGGACGATGGATCTGGCGGATCATGGATCAAAATTGAGTCATTTTATTCATATTTACTTTCTTTTGTCTTTTATTATTATTAGCATATTTGGTATTGGAGTAATCCAAAAGTCATTGAAAGTAATCCAGTGAAAGTAACCCTACCCAACCCTGTAAATGGGTGTATGCACTTACTTCCCATTGGACCTGAATGTCCTTCCCCCAAACAGAATCCCCAACGGTCCAAGTCTACAGCCATCACCCTGGAAAGTTTGGCAAAGCAAACACACTGATCTGCTACGTGAGTCAGTTCCACCCACCAGATATCGGCATTCAACTGTTAAAGAACAACGTGGTGATGTCGGATGCCGTCGAAAGCGAGCTGAGCTTCGATAGAAACTTCCACTTCCATCAGACCAAGCATGTCCAATTCACACCCACCAAGGAGGACAAATACATCTGCCGTGTCACTCATGCCTCAAGTCCTCCCATGGATATTTACTGGGGTGAGTAAAGAGACGTTTATCGGAAAACGAAAACTCCGACGAGCATTCTCGGCGCACAAGAAAATCTAGGCAACGCACAAAAATGAGGGCTCAAAATGACTAATTAAGAAGCGACTTAAGTCAAAGTTACAGTGCATGAAGGTCAAAAATACACGGGTTCCCCTGGCGTCGAGTCCTAAATGCGGTATTTTGAAGTAGAACGAAGTTGAGTAAAGTTAGTAGAGTTTGTCGAGAACCGGCTTCTTCGGCTCGGCTCACTCAAAGGAACTGGCTCTTTCGGGTCCTATCTATCTATCTATCTTTCTAGACATCTAGACATCTATCTAATCTATCTATCTAGACATCTATCTAGACATCTGGATATCTATCTAGACATCTGGATATCTATCTAGACATCTGGACATCTATGTAGACATCTATCTATCTAGACATCTATCTATCTAGACATCTATCTATCTATCTAGACATCTATCTATCTAGACATCTAGACATCTATCTATCTAGACATCTATCTATCCATCTAGACATCTATCTATCTAGACATCTATCTATCCATCTAGACATCTATCTATCTGGACATCTATCTATCTGGACATCGAGACATCTATCTAGACATCTATCTATCTAGACATCTATCTATCTAGACATCTATCCATCCATCTAGACATCTATCTATCTAGACATCTATCTATCTATCTCTATCTATCTATCTAGACATCTATCTATCTAAACATCTATCTATCTAGACATCTATGTAACTAGACATCTATCTATCTAGACATCTATCTATCTACCTATCTATCTATCATCTAGACATCTAGACATCTATCTATCTACACATCTATCTATCTAGACATCTATCTGGACATCTATCTATCTGGACATCTATCTAGACATCTATCTATCTAGACATCTATTTATCTGGACATCTATCTATCTAGACATCTATCTGGACATCTATCTATCTGGACATCTATCTATCTGGACATCGAGACATCTATCTAGACATCTACCTAATCCATTTATCTATCCATCTATCTATCTATCTATCTAGACATCTATCTATCTAGACATCTATCTATCTATCTATCTATCTATCTATCTATCTATCTATCTATCTATCTATCTATCTATCTATCTATCTATCTATCTATCTATCTATCTATCTATCTATCTATCTATCTATCTATCTATCTATCTATCTATCTATCTATCTATCTATCTATCTATCTGGACATCTATCTATCTGGACATCTATCTATCTATCCGGACATCTATCTATCTAGACATCTATCTATACATCTATATAGACATCTACCTAATCCATCTATCTAGACATCTATCTATCTGGACATCTATCTAGACATCTATCTATCTGGACATCTATCTATCTGGACATCTATCTATCTGGACATCTATCTAGACATCTATCTAGACATCTACCTAATCTATCTATCTAGACATCTATCTATCTAGACATCTATCTATCTAGACATCTATCTAGACATCTACCTAATCCATCTATCTAGACATCTATCTATCTAGAAATCTATCTATCTATCTAGACGTCTATCTATCTAGACATCTATCTAGACATCTATCTATCTAGAAATCTATCTATCTATCTAAACGTCTATCTATCTAGACATCTATCTAGACATCTATCTATCCATCTATCATAAGTATATCTTTTAGTATTTTTTTCTCAAAAGGAAATTTACATTATTATTTGAGGCTCTTCAAACTAGATGATGTTCACCATTGGCATGGAAACCCCTTAAAAGTGCTTGAATTTGGTCATGGAAAGAGTGTAAGAACCCTGCTTACAGGTGACTGATGATGAAATGAAATGAAATGATTAGAATGGTAAGTGAAAATATGCATTTCATTTCTCTTCCAGAACCCAACATGTGAGCAGGGGACCAGTGATTTGCTCGCATAGCAATTCAGCCAGCATCGCGGACTTCTCGCCAAAAATTGCAAGGAATAGTCGCAACAAAATTGAAGCTTTTACCAGTGTCTGAAACTCATGACGTTGTCTGCTCCAAGCCACGTGAACTCCTCTTTCCACGATGCTTTTAATGTACGTTTACGTTTTGTAGCGTCAACCATTTTGTTCGCTTCTTTTGAATCTTTCTTCTGGGGCTGAGGTTTTGGCTTGATTCCTAACCACCGATCCATTTTTTTTTTGCGTTCTCTGTGCGTCTACTTTGGAAAATGATACGCGAATTCACGACGTTATAACGCTCGGGAAAGTCCGGAAGCAGGAAGTTATTCAATGCAGGTTTCTGCTGCAGAGTATACAAATTGCTAAACAAACAAATTCCGAAATTTCCAAAACGAAGGAAGATTTCGAAATTTCCAAAACAAACGAAGATTTTGAAATCGGAATAAAACATTTTGTTAAATAAAAGTTGTTGTTTTTTCCTCCGTGGAGGATCTGCACACCATACACTCAATTTTACTCAAGTCATTATTTAGATAAAGACAATGCTTACCAAACTATCAGTCCAACTCCAAATGACTAAATCCAAAGATTTTTTTTCTCCGGTGTCGTAAAAGATGCGCGGCTTCCTCCTTCCACTGTTGTGGATTAACTGTAAGTCAGCGGCCTTCGAGCTGATGGTGGCCTGTTGTGTGCAGACATCTGGCAGGACGTTGTGAGATAATGTTGATACAAGAAGTCACAACATATTGACTGAGCGAAGCAAAATAAGTTGCGCCACTTATTTTGGAGATATGCGCAGAGACAGAAATATGGCAAAGAGGGAACATACTTCATTGCATCCGTTCATTCATCCAAGACATGTTCGAAATTCGTCCGAGAGACGCTGGCCTTTATACTGTGTTCAAAAACATCACGTGATGTTTTTCTCGGAATTGAAAGTGTTTTTTCCCGGCCCCGACTTTGCTCAGTCAACATCTTGTGACTTCTTGTATCAACATTATCTCATAACATCCTGCCAGATGTCTGCACACAACAGGCCACCGTCAGCTCGGTTACAGTTAATCCACAACACCACGTCCTTATGTCAAATTTCCGCTTCTTGCCAATAGCTTACAACCTTTCTTTTTGCTTTTTGACCAAATCTTTCACTATTTGCAGCCTGTAATCTGCAGAATCTGATTTGCTCTTGGTGCCTTGTTGTTTAGTTTCACTTTCATTCGCTGCGCGTTGCCGCGAGGCGGACTTTGGAGCTTCACCTTTTATTTATACAATGCACTCGCAGTGCACACTTGATTCGGAGGACTCGGCCCCAAGTAAACCCCAAGCGGCGTAGTTTAGCCGAAATGCACAGTTCGTGTTTACTTCGGGTTTATTTCGGACTTGGTTATCAATCTGTCGGGTTTGGGCGGGTTCGGGTTGAAATACCTGTGACGCGGGTCGGGTCGGGCTGAAATGTTTAGGCCCGACCTTACCTCTAATGGCTGGAAACAAGCATGATCCCCAAATATATGCATTTGGAAATTATACGATTAAAAGGGCGCAAAACACAGGCGACATTATTATGCAAATACGCTTGGTTTTCTTTTTTAACTTTTGACATTAAATGAAGGATGATTTAATCCATGGCTCCCACTGCAAAACACTCTACTTTTTTCTACCTTGCTCTCATGTTTCCCCTTCTTTTTGCTGTTACTTCAGCTGTTCCAATAGAAACTAATCAAAGACAAAATTGGTACATGATCCAGAATGAGGAGATGAGCTGAAACTGTCATTTCTTGCGAAGTATCAACAATAAGTGGGACAGAATCATGAAGTGGAACTCACTTTATTGGATATTTCAAACTTTTTTAACAAATAAAAAACGAAAAAGTGCAAAATGATTCAGCCCCTTTACTTTCAGTGCAGCAAACTTTGTCCAGAAGTTCAGTGAGGATATCTGAATGATTCAATGTTGATCTAAATGACGGACGGTGATAAATGGAATCCACCTGTGTGTAATCATGTCTCTGTATAAATGGACCTGCACCGTGATGGTCTCAGAGGTCTGTTTAAAGCGCAGAGAGCATCATGAAGAACGAGGAACACACCAGGCAGGTCCGAGATACTATGATGGAGAAGTTTAAAGCTGGATTTGGATGTAAAAACATTACCCAAGCTTTAAACATCCCAAGGAGCGCAGTGCAAGAAATAATATTGAAACGAAAAGAGTATCAGATCCACCAAGATTGGGCCGTCCCCCTAAACTTCCAGCTCGTACAAGGAGAAAACTAATCAGAGATGCAACCAAGAGGCCCATGATCACTCTGGATGAACTGCAGAGGTCTACAGGAGAATCTGTCCTTAGGACAGCAATTAGTCGTATACTGCACAAATCTGGGCTTTATGGAAGAGTGGCAAGAAGGAAGCCATTTCATATAAAGTATTGTTCAAAGATTGCCACAAGCCACCTGGGAGACACACCAAACGTGGAAGAAGGCGCTCTGGTCAGATGAGACCAAAATCGAACTTTTTGGCAACAATGCGAGACGTTATGTTTGGCGTAAAAGCAGCACAGCTCATCACCCTTAACACACCATCCCCACTGTCAAACATGGTGGTGGCAGCATCATGGTCTGGGGCCAGTAGGGACAGGGAAGATGGTTAAAATTGATGGGAAGATGGATGGAGCCAAATACAGGACCATTCGGGAAGAAAGCCTGATGTGTAAATATATATATTTTTTATTTTTTTTATATACATATATGTGTAACCGCGGTGTACCTGTCCCACCAAAGATCCACATTCACGCTGGACTGGATGATAAGGTTTTTATTACAGTTGCTGCGAATGAATGAGTCACAACACGTGGTAAGCTTTTCTGCTGGCTTTGATCTCGTTGGCAGCTCGTCGTAGACTGCCCAAAACATATCAAAGAGCTTTCTTTTCAGTTTACATAAAATACATTTTAGAATATCAACCATCACAATACATTTTAACAAGAGATCGTATAGTGTTTTTTTAACGTTTACAATGAATTCAACATATTTTTCTTCAAACTGAATTTTAACCAACATCATCCTTTTTATATAGATGAGAAAATAGAAATGATAACAATAACGAGTGTGAGAACGGGTACAATTTACCTGCAAATGATTTGGTCACAACACAACACGTGGTAAGCCTCTCTGCTAGCTTTAAACTCTATAAGGGGAATTAGCATTTTAGCACAACATGCAACGTCCGGCGAAACTAACATAAAAGGCGACAGAAACAAAACGAAAATAAATCCAAACAGATTGACAACATCAATCACATTCCTGTGCATGTTGAGAGATTTGTCAGCTGTGGTTTTAATGTTTAAAATTAACTTTTTTGCGGAGCACCAAAAGATCGTGTCTTACCGTTGGCAGCTCCTTGTAGACTGCCAAAAAACCCCCACCTTCCTGTCGCAAAGTCTAAAGCCAAACCAAACCTTACCACATACCAGCAGGTGGCACTGTTGGACTCATCAATTGCAGGACACTTACACAAAAACTATACAACATATTTCAGCAGGAATTCCAATAAAACAAAAGTTATTATTACACCCGTTGAATTCATGAGTCATAGTGTTAGCGCCATCTAGATGAGCATCATATGACATGTGAAATGAATACAATATTTTTTGACCTACAGGTATTTAAATGCAGGTTTATATGATCATTAATGCCTTTTTGTGTATCATTCGCATCAATATTGTTTTTGAAATAAAGTTGTTTTTTTTTTAAATCATACACATTGTCCCTTTAAGAATGAAAGTGTTTTATATGACTCTTCTTATTGGATGATCAGGATTTTTTTTTATATCTAAAGCCATTTTCAGGTTTTTCCACTTTAAATGGTGTGTAACGAAACAAGTTTTGATGTCTTTTTTTTGCTTTTTACTTAATGAAAGTTCTTTGTACCACTACAAGGTAGTAAATACGACACATTGTCCCTTTAAATTCAGGACACAGTTTTTTAAGGTCAGCTGAGTGCTGCTGAAGTGCAGCGGGTTGCAGAATTTTGCAGGGGCTCGTGGACGTCTGTGGCAAGGTCACGGCGGGAGGTATAAATGGGACTTGATGGCTCCGTTCTTCTTTCATCCGCCTTGCTGTCTACCGTATAATTTGCAAACTGTGTTGCTGAGTGCAGCTGACATTCTGCCCACACAAAAGAAACATAACAATAGTCATAAAAACACAAAAATAGAGCTACACAACCTTCAGTTTGTCGAAAAGATGAATAACTGATGCATATCCCCCCTGAGCTGTTAATTCAGACACTTTTGACTTTTTTTGTTCATGTTTGTTGACAGAGTGTGTATTATTTAGTGCTTTCTATGAGGTTAAACAAAAACTAATTCATTACAAATTTAAAAATGATTAATTTAGATAATAAGATAATACAAATGAGTTATCATATAAACTTAAAATATTTAAAGTATTGGCAGTTAGAGAAATTATCAATTTAATGATCTGCCATTTTGAAGCTACAAGTCCCATATACCACCTATTAGATTGGGCAAATAAAGGGGAAGAGAAATTGTGTGGTTTGGTCACTTTTAGTTTCTGTCGTTCTTATTCTTACATGTGCGTTTCATTGAAATTGAATTGTCTATATTGGCATTGTTTACAACGTAGTGAAACATTGTATGCAATGAGATTAGACATGGCACTCCGAATTAAGTGTTAAGTTTAGGAGAGTAATAGAACCATGTGGGGGAAGCAGGAATTGGAGGCAGGGATGCTCAGAAAGAGGGATGGTATCTAACAAAAGGAGGTACGAAGTGGATGGACGGAGGTGCAAAGTGACAAACAAACAAGTGTTCACAAAACAATGACATATCTATAACACCAAACCTCACCAAGTCCCTACCAGAAACAAAGACATAAACTGGAAATAAAAAATCCAAGGAATAAAATGACAATCTAACAATTGGGCACTGAACCACTAACACAACATTCAAACAAGACGTAATCATAAAATAAAACAGACGTGGCACAGCAGTGAATGAAAAATGGAAATGACCCAATGGCATTTGCTGTTGAAAATGTCCTTATAAAGCTAAAACGATAATGATGGGCTGGTGTGCAGATATTTGACACATCTGTGCAACAGGACAGCTGAAGGTCCTTGCCCTCACCGTCGATACATAAAACCGGGCGCGGCCAAGGGGCTTTTTCCTCGATCGCTGCAAAGACACTAAACCAGGCGCGGCCGAGGGGTCGTCTCCTCGCCGCCACGACAGGAAACCCGGGTAGCCAAGGGGCCTTCTCTCCTCCAGAACAGGAAACCTGGGTAGCTGAGGGGCCTTCTTCTCACCTCCAGAAGAGGAAACCTGGGTAGCTGAGGGGCTTCTTCTCACCTCCAGGACAGGAAACCTGGGTGGCTGAGAAGCCTTCTGCTTTCCACCAGAACAGGAAACCAGGTGCCAACCAAAAATCTCGGGAAGGCCTGGCTAACGTAACTGAAAATAAATTGTTGCGGTTTGGTTACTTTGGGTCTCTGTAGTTTTTATTTTTACATACGCTAGGCAGCACTTTATTTCAGCTGCTCAACACAATACAGCGACATTTAGAATTCAAATACTACACATTAGTACTTTACATGACGAACAAACACACGGTAGAAGTGGAGATGGATGCCACACCGGACTTCTTTTTTTCCTTTCTTTTGCAATGCATTCCTTTACTGCAAATTATAACCATAAAAAGCCTCCCATCCAACCCATTCTGTTAAATTAATAGAAGCGCACAAAAAAATGTAATGATAGCAATTAAGTCTGGAAAATGCAAATTTTATAGTCAAGGACGATTACCTCATTTATAGCATGTGCTGGAATGATGCCAGGCGAAGGTAATTTAGATCTGGGTTGCTCACGGTTACATCATGATGAATGGGAGATGAGTGCACACGCACCTCCAATCACGCAAGGAACGTGAATGCTGTCAGGGACCAAAGATGGCCCACAGGAAAGAAAGGAGACGGTGGCGAAATGCTTGAAAAACTCTTTAAACTCAGGGATGGTTACACATTTTGGCAAAAAGGCCACTTGAACCTTGATCGGGAACTCAAAATGCTCTGCTCTGGACAAACGGGGTCAAACATGAGAATTCAATCCCCAATTGGCATAATATAGTGTCCCGGAACAGACGGACGAGGACCACAATTGCGTCACATTAAGAAAGTTTATTTAGGGATCGGGGAAACGGCAGATAATGGCCGTGTCAGTGAGTGTGTGTGTTCTCCAGTGGCTGATTGGCAATGGGGGTAGTAGAAGGAGAAAGATCCGGGCTCACTCACCACGAGTCTGGAAGACCGGGGCACAAAAGAAGGCAGAAGGGTCAAACAGGTTGAGAGTCAGAAGCACAGACAAACAGGTTCCAGGTGTAGGCTGTGCAGACGATCTGACAAAGGTAGGCTGTAAAGCAGGGCTTTAAATACAGAGTTTGATTGGCTGGGAATTCAGAACAGCTGATGGTAAACAAGAACAGACAGGTGGAACAGATCAGGGTGCAGTGAAAGAGCAGAGAGATGATTGGTGCTGGTTACCGGTAGAGAGCTCATGACATATAGCACCTCTTAGTGATATCATTATTCAGTCCTGTAAAAAAACAATAACTATTATTTTAGTAATAACTCCTCTTTAAGTTGACTGGCCCTCATCATCTAACTTCTCATGGTGCGACATTCACAAACAAAACAGGTCCACAAGTGAACTACGGGAGACGGCTCCCAATGCACCAAAACGGAAGTATAGAAACAACGGAACCTTAAAGTGACCAAACAACACCAGTTTTCTGCCCAGCATCTCACAAGTTGTATGGATATTGTGGGGACGCTTAGCAGCAAGATGACGGAGAAGTATCTTGACTTTGTGTGTTTAGAAAAATGCATGTTTCGATGATAGTTCATATACGTTTGCCTAGTATTACAATCTTTGTTTTTTGAACCACTGAGATGTCATGGTCGCCATGGCTACCAGTCTGCCGCGCCCCCGAACTCAGCTGCAGCAGATCAGCTGATTGCTGGTCTGCTATTTAAGGCTGGATTTTGGGTTTGGCGGGCGCTGGCTCATTACACAATCCAAGGTCTGTTATGCCTTGTCCTGTTTTAGGTTTAAACATTTTCCGTCTGTTATGCCTTGTCCTGTTGAGTTCGTGCCGGAGGAACTCTGTATTGTTCTGTTTTGGTCCCGGAGTATTGGGCGACTTTTATTTTGTTAAATAAAACTTATGATCGTCAACGCATATGAGTTCTCCCTTCCTGCCTCCTGCCTCCGTTCTGGCCCGGTCACCCCTTCCAGTTCCACCACGCCACGTGACATGAGAGGCACTAAATAATATCAAATTATTTCATATTTACCTATTCAAAGGTCTAAGATGTTAAGTAAAATATCCCAATTCAGTTTTATATTAATTCTCAAATAAGTTAGTTGTTTTATTAGCAAACTTTTTAAATTGATTTTTTTTTTTATAAAGAAAAAAGGTAAAAAGAAGGAATACCATCTAAATTAATATGTTTGAACATTCTGAGTATTTTTTAAATGACAATATAGCAATACATATGTAGCGAATATGGTTGGTGAATAAATATGTTATTCTAACAAACAATTTATTGAAGGAGACGAGTATTCTTTTCAAAACTCGTCTGGCCTTTTTGGAGCACCACATACGTTTTTAGATCGTTTCGTCAGAAAACGGATGAAATAACTTATTTAGTTAATCTGAAAGGAGATTACACAAATTTTAGGCGAATTATTTTTAAAGTTTTTGATCGTTCAACATACTTTAATCAAGGAACACACACACTTGGATTTATGGACTCTTCTTTTACTCATCATCTACTGAAGAAACTTGAAGAGAACACAATACAACAATAATATAATAAAATAGAAGTACAGAACTTATGCCTGCACCATTTGAATAGACAACAACATTGGCTGTTTCTCTACGTTATTGTATTTTGATAGGGTTCCTCATTTTACGTCACACCAATACCTAGCAACAATGAGATGATCTGTGAAGTTCTGCTTTGATAAAGATGACGGCACAGTCTTTATGTTCTCGGCTGTAGAGCAATGAGGGATCCTGGTGGGCTCGAGAGCCAGGTGGGACGAGGACCACAGGATGCAGAGTGTTGAAGGAGAGGTTGACTGAGGTTCACTGCTGGTGGCTTAAGGTTTCTCTGAGGTCACTGGCTTTGTTCCACCTGTTTGGCCGCTAGCTTGATCAAGATTGGCTTTTGACTTGGCAAGGTTCTCCGGCCGCTTGTTGAGCTGAGACTTGGTCAGGACCGGCCAGAATTTTGATCCATTTCTTCTGGTTAGGATATGCCCTCTTCCCTTGTTGCTGGCCAAATTCACACTGCCCTTGCAGGGTGAGACGTGTGCCAGCTCTGGTTTCCCGTCTCCTGGGAAGGGCGGACCCCTGTGGTGGAGTTGTTACGGCAACCTTTGATGCGCAAATGCAGCCATAGCCCCCCGCCCCCTTCCCAACCTCACGTTCAAGCAGTATCAGTCAGATAGCACAGTACAGGTATTTACTTCACATGTTTTTACATTGTGACATCGTTTTGATCATTTTTTGACCAGACGATGAATATTCTACACTTATAAATGACTTTGTAATCCAACCTCAATGAATAAATGATGTCAAATGCAAACTATTAAATGAAAAAACTCCAAAAAGACAACATAAAGTTTACTCTCCGTCCCTTTCCTTCTTGCATGCCCTAGTATTTGCATAATGTTCATTGACACAGATTAAAACATTCTCATCGAAACTCCAAACCCGAGTGACATTTGAATTTAAGGATTTGGAGAGCGTAACTACACGGGGCAGTGTGAAATACTCACATAAGTTAATTATTTGAGAAAGGCAGCTGTAACAACGTTAATCTTTTATAGTAGGTCTGCCTGCTGCAATGATCTCTAATAGCTTAACATTTCACTTTAGCACTCCCTCCATGCTTGTACAGTAGGACATGATGAACATTTATAGGGCTCCTTGGTACCAACAGCTGCCTTTTCATTTGTCATTAAAACTGCTGATCCCTTGTGACTTTGATTTTTGTCACCTTTGCAGGGAGGGGTGTAGGTTTTTTTGCTTTAAAAAAAGAAAATGTGGAGTCATGTTATGTTTTAAAACTCACAATGATCAGGTCAGTGATAAGTTCATAGTTTAGTAGAAACTGAAACAACGTAGCAAAGACTTCAAGGACTATTGAGGTTGCAATACCAAAAAAAGTACTTTATAAAAAAGATCAAAGCTATCCTAAAAGTCTTCCCTTGCAACCTTTCTTTTTATTTGATCTCTTAGAATGCAAAAAGCAGGTGAGTCCTTAGGTGTGTGGAATTGGCCAATAGTGAAAATCATGTAAACAATGCACAATAGTCTCAATTAATGAACACTGGACCACACTCTTCACTGTAAGGAAACAGACTAAAACAAACCTGAACAGATATTAACTGATTTATTTATCAGTAAAAGTTTGATGGCTATTTGTTTCCTGTTTGCCACTTTTAGAATCTGCATTAATCATCAGCTAGATAGATAGATAGATAGATAGATAGATAGATAGATAGATAGATAGATAGATAGATAGATAGATAGATAGATAGATAGATAGATAGATAGATAGATAGATAGATAGATAGATACTTTATTCATCCCCGTAGGGAAATTCACACTTCCAGCAGTCTACCCCGTTGTTTATTAACAGATGAACATGATGCCCTAGGGGTGCTTGTAGCGGAGTGGATGACGTCACGCCAGTCCAAAAGTTCGACATCCCTGCGGCAGATGGAAAACTTTTCTTTGTGAAAATCCAGGGATACACCACCTCGTGTTAGCAAGTCCGCCTCCTCTCCGATTCCCCCCGGCTTTCGTGTCTCTGTTTAGCGGCGTTGAAGCCGGATTGCTCCGGGTAGCTCCGGGTGGCTACACGTTAGCGTCCGGAATGCTAAACGTGAGCCACGTTTCCGCAAAACACAGCAACTGCGCTCCCTGTGCGCTTCGATGTTTTCCACCAGCACTCGATGATCTTATTTGGTCGTGAGTTCGCATTTACCATGATTACGGATGGTACCGAAGACTTATAACGCCGCTAGCCGCTTCGCTAGCTCCAGCTCTACTTCCACGATAGGCCCCTTCATCACGCCGGCACGAGAATTCTTCAGGGCAAGGAGTTGAAATTCCTTGAATACACGCATTTTTTGTGCGCTAAAACCCATGTCCATAGGATAGAAGTAATCCATAGTGTACTTGTCAAAACGGGAGGAAAAAACACAAAGATAGGAGCAGACCATAAAACAATAGGGCAGCTGCTGGAAAAGGCAGCCGCTCGTGGCAGCGCCGCTTTGATGACTTGATTTGATACATCAAATACATGATCACATTGGATCAGAGGAAAGATCTTGGGCCAGGTCTGAAACCAAGCCGGAACCCGGCCCGAAATTTAGGGTTTTTTCCTTAGTGTAGGATCCTCACTGCATCCACTTACTTTGACTTGATATTTAGACGTCTAATTTTTACTTCTACTTGATTAATATTTTTCTGAAGTAAGAGTACATTTACCGGAGTGACACACTTCGGCGGTGCAGTTTGGCGCCAAAATGGGCACTCCAGCGCCGGAGTTACATAATTTGGATCACTTTATTATAAAGAACATTCTTACCAAACAATCAGTTTAACTCAAAATAACGAAATCCAAAGAAATGTTCATCCTCGGTGTTGGGGTGAAAGATGCACCGCTTCCTCCTTCCACTTTTACATCCCTTATGTCGAAAGTCATTTCGGCTTCTCGCCAATAGCTAACAACCTTTAAAAACTTCCTTTCTGCTCTTTGGCAAAATATTTCACTACTTGCAGCTTGTCATCTGCAGAATATGATTTTCTTTTTGGAGACCTTTTGTTAAGTTTCATTTCGCTGCACTTCAGTGCTGGAGTGTTCATTTTCACGCTGCACTTTGAAGTGTACACATGATTTGAGGGACTCTGCCCCAAGTAAAATAAATGCTGCGTGCCACAGCCAAAACTCACACTTCACCGCGGAAGTATGCACGCCACCTAGGTAAAGCTTTGGTTTACCTTGGCACCAAAGAAAAGCTTTGGGGTATTTTGTTTGTTGTACAATTTGAGTTTACTGTTTATGCAATATTTTAACAGGTTCTGGCCTATATCGCCACGGGCCGGGTCGGGTTGGACTGTAATGTTTAAGGTCCGATCTTACCTCTCCCGTGAATACCATGTGAATGCTGAAAAGCTTAATTTAACATAGGTAAATACAAACGATTTATTTAGATATTGATTTACATTGACTTATTTTCAATGTTAACAATATGTGATGAGTCGTCTTGCTGAAAATGTTAGCATCAAACTAAGTGGAAACATATATATGTTACATTTTTAATAGGGAATCTGAAGATGAAAATGTGCAATATGTCAGTTAAAAAATAGAACTCTGGGATGTAAAAAAAATCCCTTGAGGAAAACTGAATGAGCGGAAGATGTTTAATGAAAAATTATAAAGATCAGCTAAATTTTCAATGTCTGGAACCGCATAGCAGCCTGACAACGGGTATCATAATTCTGGCAGCAGGCCAGCACAGCAATTTACCACTACACTTAGTAACTACCTACTGGTCAGTAACTGCATAGTCCCACCTACCTACTCAACCAGAAAACTTACCCTCCTTCTGCACCTACCAATCTATCTAGACACCAACTCAACCCACTAACAACATTCTCACCTACCTACCTACCTATCTACCTACCTGCCCACCTACCAACCTACCCACCTACGGACCTACCTACCTTCTTCACACCAACCTATCCAGCCACCAGACCAGTCAACTAACCCACCTACTTACTTACCTACTTACCGACTGAACTAACAGCCTAGCTACGTACAGAACTACATACCTACAAACCTACCTACCCACATAGAAAGAATACAAACATTTATATATCTACTTTCATTTCAACATAGTATTTAATAGCCAAAAAAACTCGATAGAATGAGATATATTGCTTTTTAGGGGGACGGTGGCTATAAAAGTAACAGTTGCATTCGGGTCATTCATTGCACCTGGGCTGGACTCTCTGCAGCCCCCATCCATCTCCTCACACAGATTGTCCCCCGGTAGGCAGAGGCCCACCACGCTAATGGAAAAGGGGCGATGCTGGGAGCGTAGAGCCCGGAGAAGCCGGAAATGATCCCTCAGGCCATTCCTGCCACGGGATGAAATAGCGAGACTATTACCGTGGAGTTGTAAAGCCCCACACGCTTCACGCACTATCATAATAGAATATTGATTCTATCAGATGCCAGGCCGCGGTCTGTCCCTATGATGAAGAAATGAGCACTAAAGGTCATTTTGTGAAAGAAGAGAGTGGGGGAGAGTGAGAAAGACGAGCTAACGTTAAAAAATAGACCGTTTTGCACATCACCAATATGAATGGTATCAGTTGACCTTATACTGCAAATTCCTTTGATTTAATTCCGTTTTTTTTCCTTCTCAACATCCGTCTCGTGCACAGTTGTAAGTAACGCCAAGCAATTTGACCTATTAATTGTTGATCAGAGCGATTGGGAAGAGCGCCAACCGAAGAGGATGACAAAACGATGCCCGCCATGTGAACAGCAGCTCAAGCAGAAGACGTTTAAGCTTGATTGGAGCAATTTAATGTTTTCTTACCCCTCCCCCACCAAAACACTCACAAATCCTGGGAGGACAGTTAAGAAAATTACTTTTTAATCATCCAAGAAGCTGCGGTGCATTGTTTCTCCTGATGGCCCCATATTGAAGAATTAGAGCTATGAAGGGGAGCTTTACTGATATAAACGTTCAACTGCAACAGTTGGGATGATTTTCATTTGGGGAATGTCAAACATACGACCCCTGGGCCTTATCCAGCCCTTTGGATTTATTCTGACCCACAGTAGATTGCTAAATTTGTGAAAAGAAATAATTATCTACCCCATTTCTATCAAAAGTTTAGATTTTTTTAGAGAAATACGAACCAAATACCCCTACTTGCCACTAGAGGGCCGTAAAGGTGTGAAAGAGCTAACGTCCGGTCTGGTTTCATGTTAAAGACAATATTGTGAACTACTTCCTTAGCTTCGGTAGGCCCAGCTCTGTAATTTGTAATTATTCCCAGTTCACTGCTAAAACTCCTATTTCATATGTATTTGTATATCCATTTCAAAGCAGTATGAAAACTGAGGAAAGCATAGTTTATTCCTGTCGTGATTGTCGAAGTGAAGTCATCTGGGGCGATCGTTTGGTGCGCTGGAGCACACTTCCTGATTGGTTTACGTTATCCACTTAAGCGGTCTGCGTCCAGAGATGGTCGTCCGAGTGTACTCTTTGTATCCCTGAATGTTTCTCCAGACTACAAGGTACCCACGACTCCTCTTGCCTGATCCCCGTCTACAGACTCTCGGCAAAATAATACGTTATATACTAATTGTATGAATACATTTCATACTATGATGTGAAAATGCATCCATTTTGAAAAAAAAATCAATACATTGCAAAATGAAATGAGTAATATCTTTAAAACTGAATAAATACAACCATTTAATGTATTCTAAAATGTATATTTCCACGATGACAGGTGAGGCAAATCACTGTGCAATAATTTAATGTATTGGAGCTTGGGAGTACGTCAAGAAGGCCAAACACAAAACCTAGCCACACAATCCATTACAAAATTGACAAATGTTTGCTTTGGCGTTCTGGCCTTCACAAACTTCATGATGGATTTTAATATTTGTCGAGCCTTTCGGAAAATATATTCATGAAATTTCAATGTCAGATGAAACAAGTCATCTTTTAAGCTGGACTGTGACACATGATCCTCCATTTCTATTCCAGCCGCAGCTTTATTTAGTCAAATAAACACCCATTTATCTTGTATTTTTCCCCTTTTCTTTTGTCGTCCTTGTTTATTTGGTTCCCTTTTTCTCGTTCTCAAGCACACTCACAGAACTGGTAATTGAACAGCGGTGATTGTAGGAGTCCGCAGTAAACGAAAGTGCCATTGTAGCATCAAATATAATACATTTTGATGAGTCCTTTATATGCTCTCATACTCAAAGTAATGTGATATTGATTTCAGTGCTCTGATAAAGTACTCTTCCCATACGCTGCACTGATTATCGGCTTTTCACAAATTCTGTCATCATGTTTTATTCCCTGATCCGTCTCTGTCTCCCAGCTGCCTTTCCATCAAGCTGCCTGACTAAATATTCACTAACGATCTTTCTTTCGAAAGACGAACAATAAGCATGAACATTTTTTTCACAATTTTTTTTCTCAAATGAAAAAAAAAAACTCCTTAATCACCTTTCAGTTCATTGCGATATCACTCCCTTCAAGTCAACAACAAAACATAAAAAAATTATATTCATAGTAATAATCATATACTATTGTAATGGCCCTCGATGAGATCAATGATGCACTGAGTTGTTGATTGAGTCTTATCGCCAATTTAACCACACAACAACAAGGGGTATAAGCATTCATACAGCAGCTACTATTGGTCGTAACGCACACCGTTCTCGTGCACACACAGACCGACGTCAAAGCACGAAACATCCTAGCTTAAAGGCTCCAGACGTGAACACAAAATCTGCAACATGAGTAACATACATTACAACATTTATGTTAAGGAGAGGAAAAACTAGAAAATGAAATTAAAACTAGAATAGAATAGAATTTACTTTTATTGTCATTCTTTGTAACAATGCACGCAGAACGAAATGTCGATACCCCGGACCCGTACAGCTAAACTGTAGCGAGCCGATGCAGCCGCAGCCAAACAGGGCGCAGCCATTTTAGTCATTAGGTGACCAAACTCCCCAATTCCAACCCTTAATTCTGAGCGCCAAGCAGGGAGGCAATGAGTACCATTGTTGCAAGTCTTAGGTATGACTCGGCCGAGGCTTGAACCAGCGACCTCCCAGTCTCAGAGCGGGCACCCTACCATCTAGGCTACCGAGCTGGTAAGAAATGAAATTGTGAGAGACAGAACCGGAGTAGTCGTGGAACTGAGCAAGCGTATTGATAAGAGAGTACTCGGTTGGTTTGGACACGTGGAGAGGATGGATGAGGAGCGAATGTTGAAGAGGATCTACGGAGCAGAAGTCAATGTAAGGAGACCGAGAGGAAGGCCGCCATTGACGTGGATGAATGGTGTTATGAGTGCACTGCAGGAAAGAGGTCTAAATATAATGGAAGCTAGAGCTCTTGTTGGTGATAGAAAGGAGTGGAGAGATGTTGTGGAATGATAGTGGGATTGTGGACGTGTTCTTAAGGATGGGCTGGGCACCCGTATGATGCGGCATTGGTAAACCAGTGAAAGCTGTCGGGCCCTGCTGTTGAACAAAAGAGTGTGTTGTGTCACCCTGACACGAGTGACATGGCCCCTTTCTTGTGTCCCGTTTCATTTGGAGGGACGAAAGCATGACCAACTTAGGTGCCGAGGTGCCTAACTTGTTTGGGTGTTTGAACAATTGGGTTGGCAATGGTCCCAAAAATTTTGTGTGGTTTTATTTTGTTATTTTTTTCCCTTTTATTTTCTTTGTTATTGTATGTGTGTGTCTTGCTGTCGGTCACCCCTCTTATATCACCAAGGTAGATAGATAGATAGATAGCTAGATAGATAGGTATCAGTGACCATATTAACCTAATTTATGTGTATCATTAGTCACAAAGATGAACATTTGGCTGCACTGTGGTGGCTGTTTGGCAATCACAAATTAGTAAATTATAGAAATAACGTATTTTGATGGAATTTAAAGGAGGCATTGTGTTGGGATTTATAGGCATTTCTTTAAAATATTTTGAAAAGGAATGTGACTTCTCTGTTCTACCGGTTTTAGTATCTGGTGTAAGTATTGATGACCACTAGTATCAGTATCAGTTTGTAAAGAAAGTGGCATTAACATCTCCAATATATATTCATTATTATCAGCTTCTTCCTCAGGGCCATCACCATCCTTAACAAGTGCACAAAACTGCAAAAACATATATTGGGAGTTTTCTTTTTCTTTTTTCGCTGCTAAATATAATTGCACACAGCTGTAAAAGTCTATTGGGTTTTTTGTTGCTGCTAAATGTCATTGTTCTTCTTTGTATTGCACTATTGTTACAATGCACTATTTTTAATTCCATTTTTCATTCACAAATATTGTAATCATTATAACTTAGACTAGTCTCCAAGCATTAGGCTATACATATTTGTTCCTGCCTATTATTCTGTCCTTTATTTTTTATTTTTTTGTCACTATTGCCCATTGCCCTCACCTGGGCCCGCTCGTTTGGCGCCAGCTGCTGCCTGTTGCCTGATGGGCTCCCCTCCTATTTAAATTTTGTGCTCCCATTCACTCTTTGTAGGTCCGTCAACGAACCTCTGCACTTGCAAGACGTGTATTTTGACTCTGTCCGGTATCCTGCTTGTGTATCCAGTATCCGGTATTGATCCCGTCTGTCTCGTCCTGTCTGGTATCTTGCTTGTGTATCCAGTCTCTGATGTCAATCCTGTCCTGTCTGGTATCTTGCTCATGTATCCAGTACCCGGTATCGATACCATCTGTGCCGTCCTGTCTGGTATCTTTATCCGGTATCGATCCCGTCTAAATTGTTTTATTCATTCAGTGTTAAATTAATTATAGATATTATTTTTCAAAATCACTAAATATTATCACAATTAAAATGTACAGTAAATCATTATTAGTACCATCTTATGGAAAACCGATTGTGTTCCTGCATTTTACTGACTGCTGCACGTCAAAAGTAGATGACTACACATCTCAGACCGGCCGACAGAGAATAGTATATTTTAGACAGGTTGAAACCATGTCTCAGTGTTGGTGTATGTAATGCAATTCTATTTTATTGGCTTTTTCCCAAATGTTTTGCTCTTTGGTGATGAAAATGGTGGACAACATTGCATTTAATTCATACAAATGACATACCAGTCCATAAAACCTTGTAAGAATACTGTATAAAATATATTATTGTATTATAAAATCTTAGTTCCACTCTATGACATGAGTGTAATTTTATTGAATGACTGGTAGTGCTCATATTGTGTATGACATGCCTCTTCTAACTGTTATTGGTTGGAGTAGGAAATGCTGCATTTGCTCTCAAAACAGCCACAAAAACAAAATGTAACCATATGAAATGAAAAATGAAATGATCTGCATTTATATAGCGCTTTTCAAGTCAAGACTTCCCAAAGCGCTTTACAGAGTGCTTCACATTTCCCAATAGCGGCCGTGCAGCTATGTAAGGCGCTAACCTGCTTATTGGGGTTATTAGGGGTTCAGTGTCTTACCCAAGGACACTTTGACATGTACATGGAGGAGCCGGGATTCGAACTGAGATCTCTTGATCCAAGATGAGCGCTCTACCTCCTGAGCCACTGCCACCCCTTATATTAAACAACATTAGAATTATTAGTAGAATTTTCTTCATTGCCATGGATAACAATGTAATAAACAGAGAGTAGACATGGCATCGGAAGATAAACCCATAACAAGGACTTAAAAGAGGAAAACAATGTCAGGACAAGGTAGTGCTTGCTGACTGGCCTAAGTTGTAAATGCACCGTAAGAATTGTGCAACGAAAAACAGTTAAACATTAACCAGCAACAAAATTCCAAAATACGTCGATTTATAAAGACAAACGAGTACACATTTTTCTGTTCATAAGCAAGATATATATATATATTATTCAGTTTTGTGCACTTGTTTAGGGGGGTGATGGCCTTAGGAAAAAAACAGAGTGCAGTTTGTGACATTATTGTGCAAGGCCATTATATAAGGCCCATCATGTCTAATTCATCTGCTCTGAGATTAAACAACAACTAGTCATGAGTGCATCCAACTCTCACACATTAATTCCGCTAGGATAAACTCTCAGACGAAGACAAATGTGTGAAAAAGAAAACAAAATAGATGCCCAAACGCGTCATATTTTTCCCAAGGCTGGATGAGCCAACCGAGTGCTCCGCTGTTACCTTTCCACGCTAACAGCAGCGTTGCCGCGATGTGAGTGATGACTCTCCTACAGGAACCAACAGCTGTATGGGCAAAACATGTATATCAATCAATTACGGGGCCCCTATGTACTTTAAATGTGCCCATTAATTAGGCAATGTCAGAGACAATGAACCGTGAAGTTCATTACATTTTTAGCTTTGAAAGTCAGGATTATTTGAAGAGTTTGCCCCATCATTGTTCTCAATGTTACTGTCGGTAAAGTATTATCTTGTAAAGCGTTGTTTCAGTTATTTAGATTGTTGGAAGTAAACAAAAAAAGTTTTGAATTCACTTTAATATCGTTTTCCACTTTTGAGGTCCCTTCTGAAGGTTTCTTATTTTTTTTATTCTGAGGTTTTTGAGTTTTTCCTTGTCCAGATGTTGGTTTAAGATCAGGGCTTGGTGTAAATGTAACCTCTGGAGTCCTTTGAGACATTTTGTGATTAAGGGCTATACAAATCAATGTGGTTTGACTTGACTTGACTTAATATTGACCACACTATGGATGGAACATAACATGTTTTTATTGGTCAATACAATAACAGCTACTTCCATCATTCCATCCATTATCCGCACTGCCTTTCCTCAGTAGGGTCACGGGGGTGCTGGATCCCATTCCAGCTATCTTCGGGAAATGGGCAGGGGACATCCTGTACTGGTTGCCAGCCAGTTGCAGGGCACACAGAGACAGACAACTCGCTTGCTCATACACACCTAGGAACAATTTAGACTGGTCAATTAACCTGGACTACATGCTTTTGGAATGTCAGAAGAAACCGGAGTGCCCGGATGAAACCCATGCACGGGGAGAACATGCAAACTCCACACAGTAAGGTTCAATCTCATGACCACAGAACTGTGCCACACACGCGCTAACCACTGTGCCACTGTTAAACGTCTTAACACTTGCCAATTAGTTCAATGGATTTTAACCCATAATGCATTTGACCTAAAGAAGTAATTTTGTTTCACTCTTTTTTTTTTTTTTTTTTTGTTGAGGCACTGAATACAATATACAGTGGAACATTTATATTATTTGGATTATTTCCTTAGTTTATTTATTTTTTTAGTTTTTATATTGTTTTAGTAACCTATGTATACAAAATAATGCCTCTTTTTTTGTGGGGGTTGCGTTCCGAACCGGTCTCACGTTTCTTAAAACCCACAAAGAAGAAACCTTTTATACATTGGAACCAGAGGACAGAGTGAATGTACAACCACAGCCATTTCTTGAAGAAACAAAAGTACTGTACTTCATACATGTTTTTTTTTTTTTTTTTTTTTACAAATAACTTTTGCACTGACAATTTCTAATTTCAAAAATAAGCTACGTTATTGCACCGTTAATACCGGACACCATTCTCACTTTGGATGATATTGGATCACCGTCATGTGGACATTATGGGAAAATGATGGTGTTAAAAGGATTTTATCCTACTTTAGCGTGTGAAAAAGTCTAACTTTGTTGGCAGTAGAAATGTAAAGTAGATCATATTTAGTTAATTGTGTAGTTATCTTTGTTCTATGTTACAAATAATCCTGATGAAATTAATTAATTATTTTTTTCTCATTTGTATTTACTATTTTTCCAATTTGAATGTATGAGTAATCATTAAAATACACACACATAGCCTGATTTTAATACACACATATACTTCAGTTATTTTTCGTTGTATCTATGGAAAGACGTATTTGTGACGTCATTGATAATTTCCACGCATGCGCGAACTTTGAATAAAACTCGTTTGCTGTCTGCAAACGGGGTGAGAGAGGTCTTGGTATAGCCCAAAATGGGAGATACTACCTTCGCTCTCCCCGATGCGCAGCGGATTCTAAAACTACATTTGCATTTCTGCCTGATCACTTTAGTCATTAGCGTATCAATATTTTTAATAACTCTCTCAAGAAAGCATGTTCCTCTGCCTTTAGGTGTTATTGCGAGTCCGCAGTGTTGAAATGATGGCTTTTAGAGAAACTCAATATTGAAAAATATTTTCACGTACATAATATAAGTTTGACTGGCTCTTTCAAGTATGTGTACTCAGACCTGAACAGACAGACACAGGCAGAAAAGGTGTCACAATCACCCGGATCGGGAACACCTGTGTTCAGGATTTGGCGCCAACAGCCAGGAAAGCTGATTGCCGCACCCTGTACATTTAAATCCCCAGCTTCCGGTAACATGTTGTCTGATTGTACTATGCGATCTGTTGCCATCTGCTCAGAAAAGCCCGTACCTCCGACTCTTTGCCTGCCTCCTGTTTTTCTGCTTGATCTCCGTTGCCGACCAGTTTCCGAATTTGCCTACGACCTGCCCTGCCCGTCTGACTCCTGAACTCTTTTCCGTATACTACGACGCCCTTCTTCTCCAGCCCCGGCCAACAAAACTACGATTACGCCTGCCCGCGACCATTCCCGCCAAGCCTTCACCCGGCTGTCAAGTTTCGTCATCCGCCAACCAACGGATCGAAGAATCTCACCTTGTCATTGCCTTCCTTTCAATAAAACCAAGAAACGAGCGCAAGTGATCTCAGTCTTCCTTTCGTCCTGTCTGACAAAATGGGCAGAGTGACTTGTTTTTCCAATGAAAATGCAGAACACGATGCATGCTGAAAATCCGTAACGATGCGAAACTGCAAAAAATAAACAGCGATGCAATGAAGGATTGCTGCACCTGAAACTCAATGCCAGCTGCACAATGATCTCAACTTTTTATTTTACTTCTGTACCAAAGTTGTGCCCCATACTATTCGTACCGCACTTTGCTTCAAGTCGCTGTGAGATGACAGGAGAGGGCAGAAGGTGATAGGAAATAGGGAGTGGGTGGATCGCGGGGGGTCGGTAGAGGTTTAGAGAAAAGAAGCCGGGCCCAGCTGCCTGGCATTAAGCAATGACCTCTGCATAATGAAAGATGGCGTCTACGTTTCCCACTCATTACAAGGTTCCACACTGTGACTAGATTTGCATATTCATATTTTTTTTTCTCTACCTCCCCTCCCTTTTTTTCTAACCCACTGCAAATGATTTCTCCTGTGAGCAGGACATCTGCCCGCCCGACTCAACTCAAATAAATAAATATGTGTGCAGGCGGGCACATGATCTATCCAGATGCCACTGAAATATGGCACAAATGTTGACATGCTCACACAGCTCCATCTTTTTTGGGTTGCTTGCTTCCTTTTGGACGTGTTTTCCATGGTTTAAGCACCAGGATATCATGTTCAGGGTCAGTGAAGAACAATACAGATTGGACGCGTACACCTGATAGAGGGCAAGGATGTAGTTCTAATTTGCATAATAATGCTTAATATCAAAAGCACGTACATAATGCTTGTTCTCTCAATATGGGTGGTGAAGGATTTTATACATTTGACTATAAAGGATTTTAAATGATCGAATACAAACTACATTTGATGCAAAAGATATTCACTGGCTTGGCTGTGGTGCGATGTCGGGGCACCCTAATAGAAAATGTTGTTTACAGGAACGGCGGGAACGGGACGTAAGCCTGATAAGATAATCAGCACAACCATACGCAGAAAGGCCCTGATGGCGTGGAAACCCTCGGTGTTGTTTTGGTTACTCCAGACATCGCGACGCTCTTCGACGAGATGGTGAAGCCCAGGGCGGGGCTTCCCTGGCATGCACATGGGAGGAGTCGGCACGCCATTATGCGGGGAGAAGATGGCCAATAAGAATAGAGCTAAAGGACTTCGGAAGAGGGCTTCCCAGAGACTCCAACGTGACTAATTTGGCCACTTTCGATGGAGTACTCTTAGTTGAATTGTTAATGAAATTAAATCTGCCCCCGTGTGAAAATGTCGGCTTTCTTGTTCATCTTTTCCATCAAGAAACAAGCGCGCATAAATTGTTGGGTGAATGTAAGTTGTGTTTGGTTAATGGAGTCAGATAACTAATTAGAACAATTTGGTAAACGATACATTTTGATAGATTAATTCCCAACAGTGGTGATAAACAGATATGATAAGTGTTGGCAAAGTTAAAAATTCAAACTGAAAGTTAAACACGTCAAAAAGAACAAATGAGAAGTCAAATGCTGTGTTTTGGTCACTTTGAATCTCCATAGTTTGTATTATTGGTGTCTTCTAGCACTCGTTCTGGTTGTACTACAAAATACAGCGATATCTAATGTTACATACATGACATTTTACTCAACGTCCCTTTAACGCACACAATTTTTTTGTATTTCATTAGCACTGGCAACACGGCAGATGAGTGGTTAGCGCGTCCGCGAGGTTATGGGTTCAAATCCAGCTATCTGTTTTCCTGTGCGGGGTTTGCATGTTATCCCCATGCTTGCAGTGGTTTCCTCCGGGCACTACGGTTTACTCCCACATTCCGAATAACATGCATGTTAGGCTTATTGTCCGGTCCCTAGGTGTGAATGAGCAAGTCAGTTATCTGTACCTGGTAACCAGTCCAGAGTGCCCCCTCCCCACTGCCCGAAGATAGTTGGGATGGGCTCCGGCACCCCAGGACCCTACTGAGGATAAGCGGGGCGGATAATAGATGGATGGATGGATATTAACACTGAATCTATTAGCATGGTTTCTACGAGCTTGCATCAAATAAATTAAATGTGTTATATTATAAGGTTATGTTTTTATTGTTTTATTGATTTATCTACCTAGGAAAAAATGAGGGTGTTTTTTAAATTGTGAAAGGTAAATTAATAAAGATATTACAATATAATTTTCCTGGGAATTGCTAACTTCTGATTTATTGGTATTTTATAGCATATTTTTTTGTTATTTAATATATAGTAAAGTCAAGTCATGTTTATTTTCATAGCCCTTAATCACAAGGAGTCTCAAAGGGCTGCACAGACCACATATTATTGCAAACCACAGAATAATAATAATCCAGAAATCAAATATATTGTTTAAAAAAATCATGCATTGTGAATTCTGGATTTTTCTTTTTAGTTTATCTCTCTCATAGTGGACTTGCACCTACGATGACAATTTCAGACCCCTCCATGATTTCTAAGTGGGAGAAATAGCAAAATAACAGGGTGTTCAAATACTTATTTTATTCTTTGTATATATGCTTTGTATATATATATATATATATATATATATATATATATATATATATATATATATGTATATATATATATATACCACAGCCATATCCCCCAAGTGGGAGGTGGCTTTTCTGACTCTTTTTGGGAGATTGATTCAGATGAGGGGATTCCCAGCCCCCTCGCTCAACCCAACTAAGGTGTTGGGAGTCATTAGGTGACCGAACCCCCCAATTCCAACCCCTAATGCTGAAAGCCAAGCAGGGAGGCAACGGGTACCAATGTTTAGGTCTTAGGTATGACTCGGCCGAGGCTTGAACCTCAACCTCCCAGTCTCGGGGCGGGCGCCATACCCCCAAGGCCACCGAGCTGGTCATATATATCAGATTAAATAACAGAAAATCATGTATAATGAAAGCATCTAAATTGCCAAACTACTCAGTTAGCCCGTGTTTTGGAAAACATGAAATAATATACATATACTTGGTGTAAGAGGTTTTTGAAGAAAAAGCTTAGCAGTGCTTGTAATTCTTCTCAAGTGAGACTTTGAATCCCTTTCATCGACTTTGGTGTTTTTAATTTCATCGAGTGTGGCTTTGCCCATAGTGTCGCCAGTCTCGATGAAAAGTATAATCATGTCGGTAGGTTTCTGTATGCAAACAGCGCTGTGACAATACCTCAAGGTGAAGGGCTAGGTACAAAGACTTTCATTTTTTTCATCTTACCCCTACCCTCACCTCCCCCTTATACGTCACCGGGGCAACATCCCCAGGTTGATGCACAAAAACACACAGGTTTACTTCACAAAGTTGGTTCTTTCATGAAAAGCTACGCAAAAAGCTTTTCTTTCTTTTAACATAAATCAGTGGATGTGCGGCGCAGAGACCTCGCGGCAGGTCTTTCTCCCCCCTAGTAATGTTTTTTTCTCGCAGGGCCCAATTTGAAATTTAGATTGCGTGAAAATGGTGTTTGTCCCCAGCAATCAAATATTTGAAACACTGCAATAGCTGAGCCCTTCAGCATCACTTGGAAAAAAAGGCTTTGTTGCTCGCATGAAAAAAAGGAGAAGGTATGCTAAACAAAGTTATTCATCAAAAATATCAATAGAATAGAAAAAAACATCAAAACAGATCAGAAAACAAAAAAGTTGTTTTTTATTTTATGTTTTTAAAAGCCAACCATTTCTTTAAGACCTTAACCGTTTTTGGAAATTTCATTATGGAAGTTTTCTTTATAAAGTTTGATGACATTACCCTGATTTTAGCGAACCTGCCTTGGGTCTCTGCAGTGTTCCTGTTTGCCCGCGTCCCTGCGTCCAAGACGCATTATTTTTGCTGGGGATGCGTTGTGTCAAATCAACTTTTTTGACACAAAATTGTCATTATAACCCGATACTTTTCTTTAACAAAGAATTACCGCACTCAACTTTTCGTCAGGCAGATACGCCATTGTTGTTTTGGTCTCGCGTTTGGAGTTTTCCTCTGCACGCCGATCTCGGAAAACAAGATTACGTCATTGTTGTGGAGGAAGTCCGTCTCTTTTTAGAGAACCGGCTTTTTCGGCTCAACTCATTAAAGAGAGCCGGCTCTCAAACGGCTCACTTGCTTTGATGCATTGTATTACGAATTATGATGTTGTATAAATAAGTTAAGAAAAAAATGAAGTTTAAATGGAGAAAATGAGAAAAGACAGGTTTGACGTTATCCCTTTAATCAGTATATTACCAACAATAATTGAATGCAGAAAATTAATTAATAACTTGAATAAGAACATGTATTATTCTACTTAATTATATTTGCATGTATGTTTTCCTTCTACAGTGAACGTCCAAGCTACTTCGTTTTGAACTTTTTTTATAATAAACCTCATTCATGTCGAGCAACTCAAAAAAATGTTCATTAACAATATATGATATAAGAAAACACATGTACAATATAACATGTTAAACTACATAAACACGTTTGAAAAAAATATGGTGTAAGATTTTTTTTGTATTTTGTAAGGGAAAATATGAAAGTTTGTGCATAGAGCCTTGGAGGTTGACAGCTATGAGTATGCCGCCGAAAAAACTAGTATTAGGTGAAAATGAACACAAAATTGGTAATTTCCTCAGTGTCAGTAATAAGTCGAAACATAATGCAGAAAGTGATAACGGCGATCTGCAACCTCGGTGGAAATGTTTAAATATGGGGTTAAAACACAGTTCTATTCTATAGCTTATAAATGACCGATATTTCATTTTGACACTATCTGTTTATTGTTTGTTGATGCATCTATTGCGACCTGCTCATCCTTTTTATTTTATTTTTATTTTTTTTTATGTTATACTCTACTTGAATTATTTTGTATTCTGTTTCTATTTTTATTTATGTTAATGCTACATCCTTTGCAACCTGGTCATCATGGAAGGGTGATTACCTCATGTGCGGTCCTTCCTCAAGGTTTCTTCATTTTCCTCATGTTGAGGTTTTTGGGTTTTTCCTTGCCCTTATGTAGGTTTTAGATCACGGGATGGTGTAATAATAGTCTTTAATTTGCAATAGTCTGTGGTCTGTTCAGCCCTTTGAGACTCCTTGTGATAAAAGCCTATACAAATAAATACGACTCGACTTGACTTCTACTTTGAACATGTGCTATTACCTTAAAGGTTGAAAATGAAAACAGTTAAGGTTTTTATTAAAAGCCAAAGAAATGAGTTCAAGCAAACATCTCCGAAATGGCCCTCAAAGGTACAGTCATGGATCCCGACAATAAAGCATCATTAATAGAAGCGTAAGGTTATTATGCCCTGAATTTCCTTTCCCATGACATATTAGCTATCTATAAAATCTTTAAAGGCTAGCCCTCTAACACATTTGCCATGATCCCCGACATCCCAGTTTGCAATGGCTGGGGCAAATGCTAATAAGCTCACAACCTTTAATTAAGCAATATGTGTAAGTAGACAACCATTATGGCTTGATTTGTGAAGCACTTCATCACGCTAAGCACCGACTCGCAGACGTACATTCAATACACATCTAGCTGGCAGGAATATTATCCCCTATAATGAGAAGCCTACTGTGTGTTGATATTTCGTCTCTAAAATTGAGATTTGCATTAGCTTTTTGTACCAGTTTTACAATCTCAACTTTAAGTTTCAGTTGTATTCCTTGTGTTATTATCTCAAATGGCCAAGATCAATAGGGGTCTTCAACAGCCCTGGAAAACAGTCCACTTAAAATAAGTGAAAAATAGTAAAATTGGTGTTTGATTTTTAATATAGGAATTCTGAAAGGGAGATTGCATACAATGGCAGCTCGTTATTTTGACTAGTATACCTCTCTGTTGGGGCAGCACGGCGGCGCAGTGGTTAGCGCGTGTGCGGCACAGTTCTAAGGTCTTGGGGACCTCCTGTGTGGGTTCAAATCCAGCTACCTGACTTACTGTGCGGAGTTTGTATGTTCTCCCTGTGCTTGCGTGGGTTTCCTCCCGGCACTCCGGTTACCTCCCACATTCCAAAGACATGCATTTCAGGTGGATTGGTCCAAATTGTCCCTAGGTGTGAATGAGCGAGCGAGTTGTCTGTCCCTGTGTGCCCTGCGATTGGCTGGCAACCAGTTCAGGGTGTCCCCTGCCCACTGCCCGATGACTGCTGGGATGGGCTCCAGCACCCCCGCGACCCTACTGAGGATAAGCGGTGCAGCTAATGAGATGAGATGAGAATCCTGAAAGGGAGATTGCATACAATGGCAGCTCGTTATTTTGACTAGTATACCTCTCTGTTGTTTGTTATTTTGACAGTTTACATTCTGTGTTCTTTGCTAACCACACCCTTCAAGGTTCAAAAGTTTAAAATCAATAATTTCTTCATTAAGTATGTGTTAAATATACCCAATTACGGTCAAAGAGCCTTTTTTTTTTCTTTAATCATGCCTTTCTGCTTTCATTTACTTGTACTTGTATATCAGTGTTCTGGCCACATAGTGCATTAGGCAGGACAAAAAGAGGTGGGGTGTAGGGGGTGGTGGAAAAGTGCTTTCTAGGATGAAAATGGTGAAAGTAAGAAACGTGACTGTTTCAAATAGTAAAAATGTCAACCTGAACCACAAAACAGATGAAAAAAGAAGAGATTGCTCAAGTGTGTCTCTGACACGTAAGTGAATGCGGCACACAGGCAGTTTGACGGAGGTTGCAATAATGATTTTAACCAGAAGATGGTGTCAGCAACTACAGTGTATTTTTTTTAAGTTACGGACACCACCTTTAAGATTTGCTATTTGGAACTTCAAGATTTAATAAAATAAAAAGGGTTCAGGGGAAGGCTATTAGAAAAGGTTGGAAATTAGTACAGGTTTGTGTCCTCTTCTATTCTTGCAAATTCTAAATAAGTTTAGCATATTTATATGTGTGTAACGCGTACTTGTGCTTAACACACACACCCATGAATGTTGATTAACTATTGATACTTATTACTGTTTAACTTTTTCTAAACTCCAACTAAGCATTGTAAGTGACTGTCACAACCAGAACGGAATAAGGACCCAGATGCGTAACGTTAAACACAAGTTTATTGCGATAAAGAGGAAAGGCAGCGCCTGCGAACAGGTGCTCGCCGCACGCGGGAAGAAAGCCGATCACAGAATCGGAACGTGTTCTGAATGCGGAAGTGGACCTTCCGGAGCAGGAGATCGTGGTGTTGAGGACGGAAAAAACAGGTCGATAGCCGGGACAGGAGAGCAAAACGTTGTGGGTATCAAAAAGGGGTCGTAAGCCAGGACGGAAAAGCAAAACGTTGTCGGGGTCAAAAAACAGGTCATAGCCGGAAACAAACAGACGGGTGGAAGCTTGTGCAAAAAGCGGGACCGACGGGAGTCAGAGTAAAAGTGCTTGCCTTGTAGAGTCAGAGGTTCGCTGACGGACTGACAACAGGCGAGTGAAATCAGGAAGCCCGCAGCGGCTGGTGCCAAACGAGCGGGCACAAGTGAAACTAATCAATCATCATGACAGTCACAAACGTTGAACAAAATCTGTGAATCTGTGAATATAATCCAACCTAAATTGTACAATGTATTTACTTAATGTCCTTCAAAGACAAATTCATCATCAGATGCACTAAAAGAGTTGGATTCGTCATGTTTACTTATGTTTTTTTTTTTTTTTTTTGTATATCTTTCAGGACGATTTTCTGTTTTATCCAATCTCTTACATTTGCCTCTGCTACAGTAGGTAAAAATAGTGTGATAATAAGGTAAACACTTGCTTTTTACAAATGTATTCTACTGGGTGTTGTATACACAAGGTAGTTGTTTTTTAATTGGGAAAGAAGAATACAACTATTTTATTAATTACATAAATTAGTGTGTGAGGACTGTACTTGTTATATGTTCTAAATACCAATCAGAAACAATGTTGCACTTTAAAACCTTTATTCATTTTAAGTTTTATTTTTATGTAAATTAAGAAGAAATCACACTCAAAATGAGAAAAAAAATCCTTACTATTTTAGATGATGTACTTAATTTTAATCAAGGTTTTCCAGAAATGGTCAAAATACAAGAAAAAAGCCCCAAAACAGAAAATAATACGTTAAAATGCTAGGCCATCTAAAACACATACAAACAGTAAAATCAGAAGGAGAAAATGTCAAATAACTACTTGGTTTTACCGTATTTTACGTACTATTAGGCACACCTAAAAAACACAGATTTAAATGATCGTCTTGTATATGGGTGCACTTTATAGACCGGAAGGTGTTTTTTTTTTCCGAATTGTTTTCATCCAATCCTAGCTTTTATAGTAGGTTTAATTTCATGTGCCTTATATATGAACAACATTTTACAAAAGACCATCTTTAAAAGTGCGTTTTATAATCTGGTGCACCTAATTGTTTGGAAAATACGGTATATAAAAAAGTCACATGAAAACAATAAAGTTCTGAGTAAAAATGACAGCAGCATGACAGCACTTTGGAAAAAAAACAATTTTTTCACTCTCATTGGTTGAGGTCCTGCTCTTAGGAGGAGTCACAACGGCTTCCTCCCACTGGCTCAACCCGAGGACACCCTGAGGGAACGGAACCACTGATAAAACTGTGCAAATTCAGTTAAACAAACAGCAGGAAGAAACTGTTTAAAAGGTTGACATGTTTGAGGTAGTGGCACCTCCACCTTTATCAACAGGGTTGGGTAGGGTTACTTTAACTTGATTACTTTGAATTTCTTTTGGATTACTCCAATACCAAATATGCTAATAAAAGACAAAAACTAAATATGAATAAAATCATGACTCACAACACTTGGTAAGCTTTCCCTCCTGGCTTTGATCTCTTTGGCAAAACTTAAATAAAATGCAACAGAAACAAAATGAAAAGAAATCCAAACAGCTTGCCAACATCATTTTTGCTGTTCCATGTGTTCCGTTACCCCCGAAGCCTGCACACAATTTAGTAGTTTTATTCATATTTAGTTTATTTTGTCTTTTATTAGCATATTTGGTATTGGAGTAAACCTTAAGTAATTGAAAGTAATCAAGTTAAAGTAACCCTACCCAACCCTGTTTATCAATATATCAATATGGTTAACTGTCATCATTCAGTGAGGAGCACTCACGTCCAAAAAGTTTATTCCTTTTCCGAAGCTGACGGGCAACTCCTGAAGACTCCTGGTCCATCATGGGAGGATCTAATTGCTGAGCTGTTGAGGGCCCCATTCTTGTTGCGTTTTCTGAGGCATCCAAGTCTCCGATCACCTATAACAGAGACAGGGAAACTGACTGAAAGTATCATGAAAATAAAATATATATATATTATTTTTTGTTTGGTTTTAAAAGGCACGCCATACATCTCATTTAATCTCATCTCATTAGCTGCACCGCTTATCCTCATTAGGGTCACAGGGGTGTTGGAGCCCATCCCAGCAATCATTGGGCAGTGGGCAGAGGACACCCTGAATTGGTTGCCAGCCAATCAAAGGGCACACAGGGACAGACAACTCACTCGCTCATTCACACCTAGGACAATTTTGGAACACAAATGCCATTTTTTTTTTACCCGAGGTTAACGATATGTCATCCACATAATGTGTTTAACAGAAATCGATCTTCAGAAAAAACAATAATTCTACAGCGGAGAATCTTGAAAATGAGCGTGGTAAGGCTTTTTCATAAAACCATATATTATTGTATGTCATGATTACTCATTACATTCACCTGTGCCCGCCCGTTTGGCACCAGCTGCTGCTGGTTACTGGATTGATTCCCCCTCCTATTTAAGCTCAGTGCTTTCACTCTCCCTTTGTCAGTCTGTCATCGAACCTCTGTTTACACAAGGCAAGCATTTCTGACTCTGATTCCCGTTGGTCCCGTTTTGTCTTCCGTTTTCCACTCATCCGTTCCTGATTTCCCCGTTTGTCTCTGACTCGTTTTTTGACCCCGACCACGTTCTCATCTCCCGTTACAGCTAACGACCTGTTTTTTCCCGTCTAACCATGCTACGATCACCCTCCATGGAACTTCCACTTCCGCATTCAGAACACGCTCCAATCCCGTGAGCGGCTTGCCTACTGCGTCGAGCGACCACCGGATCGCTCGAGCTAATTTTCCTCTATATCGCAATAAACTTGTGAGTAACGTTACGCATCTGGGTCCTCCTTCTGTTCTGGTTCTGACAATTGTATATACATATAAGGTCATAACAGTTGCAAATTGCAGGGATCGAGACGCCAAGTTAAAAAATGTGTCACCAAGAGTTTATTTATATAAAGCTGATCTTACTTGCTTGATAGCCAGGGTTGGGTAGGGTTACTTTAATTTGATTACTTTCAATTAATTTTGGATTACTCCAATACCAAATACGCTAATAAAAGACAAAATAAACTAAATATGAATAAAACTACTAAATTTTGTGCAGGCTTGGGGAGTAACGGAATACATGGAATGGCAAAAATGATGTTGGCAAGCTGTTTGGATTTCTTTTCATTTGGTTTCCGTCGCATTTTATGTTAGTTTTGCCGGAGATCAAAGAGATCAAAGCCATGAGAGAAAGCTTACCACGTGTTGTGAGTCATAATTGTATTCATTTTTAGTTTATTTTGTCTTTTATTAGCATATTTGGTATTGGAGTAATCCAAAAGTAACTGAAAGTAATCCAGTTAAAGTAACCCTACCCAACCCTGTTGATAGCTCCATGCAGTGTACTTTGGATAAGTCCTGCTAAGCAGATATGGCTGCCAGTAAGGCAATAATCTCCACATACAACACACAAGAATACGGCCAAGGACGTTTGTCTGGTCTCCTTACTCACACACAGAGATTCACACAAACGCACCACACAGAGGCCACTTTATGAATCATATGCATATTTCTGAGGCCTGACAATGCAAATGAAGCCCGGGTCCTCCAGCACCAAAGCGGCAATCATAAGTGTGGCGGAGTAATTACAAAAAAAGAGAGACACAGGGCGAATTGATGTGTTATGTCAATTATTGTTGCTGTTAGCTGTTTTTTAAAAGGTTAATCTCTTCATATGCGCGGCATGGTGAATGAGGTCAATATTGGTCTCATCTCATCTCATCTCATTAGCTGCACCGCTTATCCTCAGTAGGGTCGCAAGGGTGCTGGAGCCCATCCCAGCAATCATCGGGCAGTGGGCAGGGGACACCCTGAACTGGTTGCCAGCCAATCGCAGGGCACACAGGGACAGACAACTCGCTCGCTCATTCACACCTAGGGACAATTTGGATCGGCCAATCCACCTGAAATGCATTTCTTTGGAATGTGGGAGGAAACCGGAGTGCCCGGAGGAAACCCACGCAAGCACAGGGAGAACATACAAACTCTGCACAGGAAGTCCGGTAGCTGGATTTGAACCCACACAGGAGGTTCCCAAGACCTTAAAACTTTGCCACACACGCGCTAACCACTGTGCCGCCGTGGTAACCAAAGTATATTAGTGGATTGTTTTAAACCTTCTCATTTTTGTCCTCATGTTCTATTTTTTTTTCCCAATATTTTTTATCAAGTACCTTATGTCATGAACCGGAACAGGATCAGAACCCAAATGGGTGACGTTTCTCACACAAGCCTTTTATTTTCGGGAAATGGGGAGTCATGCACGTTAGGCAGCAGTCTGGCGTGGAAAGACAGGAAGCCAGAGACCGACGACTAATTCCAAATGCCTGAACATACATCAGACAGACGGGGTCGATACCAGACAGGACGGGACAGACTGATAATAAAACAGGATATCGAAATTAAACAGGACAATTTAGACGGGAACAAAACTGGAAACCGATATTAAACAAAACAGAATAAACGGGAACAAAAACAGGATATCGAAATTAAACAGGACAAACTAGAAGGGAACGAAACTGGAAACCGATCTCAACCAGGACAAAATAAACAGGAACACTACTGGACAGGAAATACCAACAGGAAACAGGACCGAATCAAAACCCACATCTTGCGAGGCAGAGGTTCGTTGACGGACTGACAAAGGTTGAGTGAGAGCACTGAGCTGGATAGACGGTAAGCCGTAGGTTCAAATCCAGCTCCAGACTTCCTGTGCAGAGTTTGTATGTTCTCCCCGTGCTTGCGTGGGTTTCCTCCGGGCACTCTGGTTTCCTCCCACATTCCAAAAACATGCATTTCAGGTGAATTGGCCGGTCCAAATTGTCCCTAGGTATGAATGAGCGAGTGAGTTGTCTGTCCTCGTGTGCCCTGCGATTGGCTGGCAACCAGTTCAGGGTGTCCCCTGCCCACTGCCCGATGATTGCTGGGATGGGCTCCAGCACCCTTGCGACCCTACTGAGGATAAGAGGTGTAGCTGATGAGATGAGATAATCTATTCACTGTACCTTTAAGCAGCGTTTCTAGACCCTTGTACAAGATTTTCGCTTTTTGCAATCATTTACGTTTTCGACTTGATCGTTGTCAGTGTTTGCCACTTTTCCTTCCTAAATTGGTCCGTCTCAAACACAATCAAGATGGCGGCGATTGACTAAACAGAAGAAAAATGGGCCAAGGGTGGAGCGTGAGGACATGACACAGGCGTGCGCCATTGGGTATCTAAGGCTGTCTTAATCCTTTTTGTGTTCATTTTGTTGTATCCGCATATAAGCCGACCAACAAGGTCATAATTGGCCAAAAATCAATGAAACACCAAAAATCATAATAAAATGACATATGGTCCCCCTCAAACACAATCAAGATGGCGGCGATTGACTAAACAGAATAAATAATTGGGCAATGGGTGAGCGTGAAGACATGGTGTGTCACACCGTGGGTCATTGGGTATCTATGACTGTCTCACTCCCCCTTGTGTTCATTTTGTTTCGTCCTCATATTGTCATGATGACTGATTACTATCACCTGTGCCAACTCGTTTGGCGCCAGCAACTGGGGGCTACCTGATTGGTTCCCCGTCCTTTTTAAGCTCAGTCCTTTCACTCGCCCGTTGTCAGTCCGTCAGCGAACCTCTGTTTCTACAAGGCAAGCACTTTGACTCTGACTACCGTCGGTCTTGCTTTTTGCACCCGTTTTTCCACGCGTCCGTTCCTGATTTCCCCGTTTGTCTCCGGCTCCGACCTGCTTTTCGACCCGACCATCGTTTGCTTTCCCGTCCCAACGTACAACCCGATTTTGATCCTGACCACGTTTTTGCTCTCCTGTCCCGACTATCGACATTTTTTTCCTGTCTTCGACACCACGATCTCCCGCTCCAGAAGATCCACTTCCGCATTCGGAAAAGGTTCCGGTTCTGTGGACGGCTTGATTCCCGGGTCCAGCGAGCACCGGATCGCGGGCGCTGTCTTTCCTCTTTATCTCAATAAATTTGTGGTTAACGTTATGCATCTGGGTCCTAATTCCGTTCTGGTCGTGACAACAGTTCTTCATTCTGTGTATTGTTTCCCTTTTTTCTTCAAGATCAGTTTTATTACCTTATTACATTTTAATAGATTATTTGTTTAGGTAAAATGCTCATTCGAAGGACCTTTTAAAATATCATCTCATTAGCTGCAGCGCTTATCCTCAGTAGGGTCGCGGGGGTGCTGGAGCCCATCCTAGCAATCATCGGGCAGTGGGAAGGTGACACCCTGAACTGGTTGCCAGCCGATCACAGGGCACACGGGGACAGACAACTCACTCGCTCATTCACACCTAGGGACAATCTGGACTGGCCAAATGCATGTCTTTGGAATGTGGGAGGAAACCGGAGCGCCCGGAGGAAACCCACGCAAGCACGGGGAGAACATACAAACTCCGCACAGGAAGTCTGGAGCTGGATTTGAACCCACGCAGGAGGTTCCCATGACTTGAACTGTGCCGCACATGAGCTAACCACTGCGCCGCTGTGCTGCCCACCTTTTAAAATAAAATGAGAAAATGCTAAGGAAATTGGAAAGCGGTTTTGAAACAATGATGTGTTTACAAATAGGAACATTGTAATTTGTGGACTTATAATTTGTTAATGGATTTATGTATCTACCTTGGTCATATCCCTCAAGAGGGGTGACCGACAGCAAGACAAACACATACAATAACAGGGAAAAAAAAAGGAGAAAAAAAAGCAAAAGACACACACAAACATTTTTGGACCATGGCCAACCCAAATACCCAAACACCCAAATACGTTAGGCACCTAAGTTGGTCATGCTTTCGTCCCTCCAGTTGAAACGGGACACAAGAAATCAGCCATGTCACTCGGGTCGGGTGACAAAACACACTCTTTTTTCAACAGCAGGGCCAGACAGCTTTCACTGGTTTACCCCTACCGCATCATACAAGTGCCCTGCCCATCCTTTAGAACACGTCCAAACATCCTACTATCCTTTTACAACACCTCTCCACTCATTCCCATCACCAACAAGAGCTATAGCTTCCACTAGATTTAGACCTCTTTTAGTTTTTTTTTATAAATATAATTGTTATTATAATTTGTTTGGTGTGTACGATATAAAATATAAGGGGTACTCTACAGAAGAAATGATTTAACTGGAGGTGCATCAAAAATGACAAAAAACAAGGTCCCAATGCAAAAAAGGCACATCCTCCACAAAAGTGTTTCAGCACATCACCCAGGGAAAAAAAAGAGAAAAGGCGCTGCTGAATTGCAAGTAAAAAGTGTTTTTTATTTATCCTTGTCGGTTGAGATACCCTTCATCAGCATTTTTTTTTTCAGGACTATAAATAATTTGCAGGGGAGAGGTAATAGTCAAGCTGGCGGAGCCTTAGTTGTGCATCTTTAATGGAAGTTTTACAGAAGTGGAGCCAGTTTTTGCATATGCCGCCGCCTTCCATATGGAGCGAGGAGACAAAAACCAGATCACAGTTGTCCGTCGACACTTAAGCACTAGCCCGCGAGGAAAAGAGCGACACGGGGGGACATAAACCCACTGTGGTTTTAGGAGGGAAGATAATGACTTTGCCTGCATTAATTTCTTCATCAGCCATCTTGTTTCTGCAGACAGAGCGCTTATGAGGCCTTCAATGAAGGTCCTCCGTTATATGGATGCAGTTCCCTGCGTCATTTCTGCCTTAACTGTTGTTGTCATCAGTGGATTTTGTGAGCTGGCATCTGTGGAACATCTGTTTTATAGGTAATGAGTGTTTGCAAAGCTACACCTCACTTTACCTTCAATTACCGTATTTCCGGACTATAAGGCACACCTATAAAAAAAAAAAAAGCCAGAAATCTGCCTTATAATCCAGGGCCCTTTATTGTATGAACATATAAGATTGGAAATGCATAATTACAGCGTTTTCTGCACTATAAAGCATGCGGAAAAATCCTCATTTTGCCAGAAATGTAGAACCTTAAAATACGGCAGATAATATTGTAAATGCGTACAATAATGATAAGTACCGTAAATGCCGGACTATAAGCCGCTACTTTTTTCCCAAACGTTCAACCCTGCGGCTTATTCAGTGATGCAGCCAATTTATGTTATTTTTCTAACGGCCGTCAGTAGCGCTCGAGTACAAAAGGTAAGATTTAGACCGGTGGAATATATGCGCCGAGGAAAACTGCAACTTCTTAGCTTGTACACAAATTAAATTAGCGTAGAAACATCCTCACCATGCAAATTCCAAAAAGAAAGGCACATGACGCAGCTTTCAAGCTAAATGCAATTGAGCAGTCAGATAAAGAAGGAAACAGAGCTATGGCACGTAAACTTTACTTTGCGAGCGTGTTGCTAGCGTGTTTTTGAATAAGGGAGCGTTGGACGACGTCTATATGACATAGTCTCTTTTCTATACCGGGAAAGACGACTTTGATTACGTCAGCTATAAGGAGAGAGATGAGGTTTTTTGGTTTACCGTAATTACTACAAGTACGGTATGTTTTTTTTAACAGAGCGGTTTACTGCGTTGCGAGCGTGGTACTAGTAGCATTTTGCTACCCTTCACAAGCACGGTTTGGGATGAAAGTTATAATATTATTATTAAAGCTTTAAAAACTCTCTCGGTGTACCGTCTTTCTTTATAAATATGTGTAACCATGTATAATATGTATTTGCAACTGTATATTTTTGTAATGTATTCATTTTAGAAACTTATTCTGATATGTTTTCCTTGGGTGAATCAAAAAGAAGGGGTAAAGCAACGGGGGCTGACGGGAAGTGGAGTAAAGGTGAGACGTGTTTGTGGACGCAGCGGACAATAGTAGATATCTATTTTTCCCACCCTTACGTTTGGAAATATACATTTTTTTCCTTGGATTATTTTCAACGGGACCCAAACTCTGCAAGTCTGCATCAAACTTTAAGTACAGGTATAATTTTCTGTTCATAATGCTGGCTGTAATTTTTGGACTGTGTACTTTATAACCAGTTAAAATTTGTGATTGTGTTACATGTTTTAATGTGGGCGCATGCGGCTTATATACAGGTGTGCCTTGTGTAAGTACAAAAGCCTTTATCCTCTTAAAATTTGGTGGGTGCGGCTTATAATGAGGTGCACTCTATAGTCCGGAATTTACGGTATACGTTAAAATACAAGGATTTACGGTAAAGCCGTATTTGAGCAATGAGTGACCAAATAAAAAAAAAAAAAAAACAGTTCTGACCCAAGCTGAAACTTGTAAAACATTGTATGCAACTGTAGTCAAACCCGTGTAGTGATACACTTTGCCACAGCGGTGCAAATAGCATGTGATAAGGCATTAGATCTCATTTCATTTTCATACCATTTCTACAGCGCTCGTATCAGTGATTTGCATAGTGCATTCGAATGGGTCAGGCATCTCTTCACTTCTGTCAAGAACCAGAACAGGATCAGGACCCAAACGCGTGACGTTTCTCACACAAGCCTTTTATTTCACGGCAAATGGGGAGTCATGGACGTTAGGCAGCAGTCTGGCGTGAAATGATAGGAAGCCGGGGGCCGACGAGATAGATAACAAAAGCTTGGGTAGATATCGGACAGATGGGGCAGATACCGGACAGGACGGGACATACAGGATTGATAATGAAACAGGATATCGAAATTAAACAGGACAAACTAAACGGGAAAGAAAACTAGAAAGAATAATACATAGTACAAAAATAGTCGGGAGGGAAACTGATATTAAACAGGACAAAATAAACGCCCAATGGGCCCCGCCCATGTGGCGCCAGCTGCGGATAGTTGACAGATTGGCTTTTTGTCTATTTCAAGCTCAGCACTCTTACTCTTCCTTTGTCAGCCCGTCAACGAGCTTCTGCCCCGCAAGACGTGGGTTTGTTCCTGTTGGTATTTCCTGGTATTGTTCCCATTTATTTTGTCCTGTTAAATTTCGGTTTCCAGTTTTGTTTCCGTCTATTTTTGTCCTGTTTATGATGTTCTCCTGTTTTCGTTCCCATCTAGTTTGTCCTGTTTATTTCCGATAGCCTGATTAATTATCTATCTTGTCTGTCCAGTCCTGTCCAATATCGACCCTATCTGTCCGATATCAACTTGGGCAATTGGAACCGATCTCGCCGGCCTCTGGCTTCCTGTCTTTCCACGCCAGACTGCTGCCTAACGTGCATGACTCCCCATTTCCTGTGAAATAAAAGGCTTGTGTGAGAACGTCACGTGTTTGGGTCCTGATCCTGTTCTGGTTCTTGACATTCTTACCATTTTTCCTAGGTTTCTAGTCTTATGCAGTGCCATGAAGAAGAGTTTGCCCCCTACCTGAATTCCTGTGTGTCTTATAAAAATAAATGAATAAATAAATCAAAGGGGACTATTTTTGAAGGTGCCCCTTATAATCTAGTACATGATATAGTCTGGAAATAACAGTACCTTTTCTTTTTGCAAACGCAGTATTTTGTGTGGGCAGCACGGCGGCGCAGTGGTTAGCGCGTGTGCGGCACAGTTCTAAGGTCTTGGGAACCTCCTGTGTGGGTTCAAATCCAGCTACCGGACTTCCTGTGCAGAGTTTGTATGTTCTCCCTGTGCTTGCGTGGGTTTCCTCCGTGCACTCAGGTTTCCTCCCACATTCCAAAGACATGCATTTCAGGTGGATTGGCCGGTCCAAATTGTCCCTAGGTGTGATTGTGCGAGTGAGTTGTCTGTCCCTGTGTGCCCTGCGATTGGCAATTACTAAATTTTGTGCAGGCTTGGGGAGTAACGGAATACAGGGAACGGCAAAAATGATGTTGGCAAGTGGTTTGGATTTATTTTCATTTTGTTTCTGTCGCATTTTATGTTAATTTTGCCAGATATCAAAGAGATCAAAGCCAGGAGAGAAAGCTTACCACGTGTTGTGAGTCATAATTTTATTCATATTTAGTTTATTTTGTCTTTTATTAGCATATCTGGTATTGGAGTAATCCAAAAGTAATTGAAAGTAATCCAGTTAATGTAACCCTACCCAACCCTGTCAATATCACAGACACGTGCCCTGGGCCCTATGCAGAGTGAGACCATATGAGGGATCATTAATATTACCTTTCTTTGAGTGGAAGTCAATAAAGACCTCATTATTGTGACGTTTTACTACACATTTGGGTCATTCCATTCACGGCAAATATTAATCTTTCAACCCGGAGAGAAGACACTTCAAACAAAATACTGTTACCGGTTGAATAATGACTGAATCAACAGTTAAAAAAATAAAGTTTCACGCCACCTCCTCTCATTTTCTCTCATTTCTGCAAACAGAACACACCTGAATGTTGGGTGCCTTCCAAAAAGCGTCAAACAATGTCCATAGCTCAGGGCCTTTCTTCCGGGACTTTAATTGTTTAGGTGTTCGTTTAGACAAATTTAATCCGTAAACGTGTGAGTAATATGCAAAATGGCTGCCCTCCGGTGCTGTGGTCATGTTAGTCTAAGGGAGGAGTGACTCCTCCGGGGCATGGGCGTCCAGGACACTGCCTATGAAAACAGAGCACTTTAAAGGAAATGAGCCATCCGTCAATATTGCCTCAGTAAATGGAAGCAGCCCTTCTTAAGGAGAACAATTACACTTGCTAACTAGCTGGGAAAAGAGTGGAGTCACCGAATGACGTATTTGAATCGGTCAAATATTTGTATCGCTGTCGATCTCAGAGGGAACTTTTGACCCAAGGTTTTATAACTGAAACAAGTTTGTTTTATAGGTTTTTTTGCAAAATAACCTTGAAATAGGCACCCTTCTTATACACAGTATATAGCCTACGTATTGAGGGTGGGCGGACAATCCAAATAATTATGTTATAGGTACTGAGTTTGTACTTGGATCGGAGCGATATTATTGCCCATCCATCCATTATCTGCAGGGCTTATCCTCAGTAGGGTCGCGGGGGTGCTGGAGCCCATCCCAGCTATCTTTGGGCAGTGGGCAGAACTGAACTGGTTGCCAGCCAGTCCCAGGGCACACGGAGACAGAGAACTCACTCGCTCATTCACACCTAGGGACAATTTGGTCCGACCAATGAACCTGACATGCATGTTTTTGGAATGTGGGAGGAAACCGGTGTGCCAGGAGGAAACACACGCAAGCACGGGGAGAGCATGCAAACTCCACACAGGAGGTTCGATATCATGACCTCCGAACTGTGCTGCACATGCACTAACCACTGTGCTGCCGTGCTGGAATCAATACTGCTTTTCCATTCTAACTAGTACTAAAAAGGTATTGCTAGGGGGTCAGAACATTATACATATAATATTACCTACAGATTTAAAAAATACTGTGCAATAGAAGGGTTTTAGTTGACTTATTGACATGTTTAAAGAATATTTGTATTTTCATTACGTTTCTGCTTTTTCTCTCTATGTTATCTCGTGCCGTTTGTTCTGATTCAGTTAAATGGAATAATTCTATTTTTCATATTGCGAAAAATTCTTACATTATATAGTTTACACTATTTGTAGTTTTTTGACTTTATTTTCACTATAACGTGCAATAAAAAGGTATTGTACTTGTCATACTGACATGATTATATTTGCTACATTGCTAAACCATTCTAAGAGTAATATTTACATTCATACTTTATATTGTTAACAGTTGCATTGTATGTAATTAACAAAAGTCCACATTTTTTTAGTGGCTAAAATCTCCGTGCTGTGTTTATCAGTTTCTCACGTGTATTATCTATGTGACCACATGTAAAACATATGACCTAATTTGATTTAGTTAGCATTTGGTGTCCTTTTGTATCTCTAACTTTCGGAACAAACAAAGCAACCCTATTCCCAGGCCTATAGATTAGCCCCATATACCTTTATACATTACAATTTAATGTATGAGCAATTCCAAACAAAGTGATTGGTTTAAGTAAAGAATATTTTGCTTGAAGGTGCACTGATAGTACATGGTTTAATTTGGGTCTTGAGACGCAACTTCTGGTTTTGGAACCAGAAATATCCCATAATCAAGCTGTTCTCGGTTTTGTTGTCTCCTGACTTATCTATTCTCATTTTATTGCTATTCATTTCTAGGAAGCATTTGCGGCACATCTGGAGGCCAATTTGTACGCAGCACCCTGTTATTTTGCGCTGAATATAAAGCACCACTAAAAAATATCAGCGCAAGTGTACTTCTGAGTGCAAAAAATGCCCTTCGGGGATTCCTGGATGCTTGCTTATATACATAAAACCAGTCTATACAGTCAGGGGAGAATTTGTCGGAATATGCATAAGAGGTCGAAAATGAGAAAGGGGGGGGATGGAGTCCCATTCTCTCTCGCCGATGCCTTTCTAAGGATGCTGCAAGTCCCAGCAACAAGAGGGTGAAATGCCATCAGCGTCTCTTGTGGTGACGTTGTGAGGAACAGAAAGAAAGAGCCCAAGGGACGCGGAAATCCTTGGCTTTATGAAATTGTCCTCTGTTTTAAGAACAGAAGTTATGAAGTGGTGTGCTTTGTAATAAGTGGTAGCCCAGATGTCTAATCTAGGTCTGCAGGCATAGAGAGAACCATGTTGCATGTGTACACTAACCATCAGTCAAATAATGACAGGGGACTATTAGGAAGTGGAAGACCCTCCGAGCTAATTGTTAGCGTCTACCGCCTTCCTTCTCCCCTTCAATTCTCTGACAGTCAAACTTCCAAATATTAATATAGCGGAGACGATGCAGGTTGCTCTCAGGGGGACTGACAGGAATGATTGAAGAAAGGAATAAACACAGCACTTGTCACGTGGCGCTAATGAAGCAATGTTTCACACGGCAAATTCTTGTCGAAAGTCGGATGAGAGTTGGCGATGTAATTAAATCCCCCGACTGCTTTTCTCTGTTGATTCTGTGGGACTGACATTGTTCTCAAGCCGTAGACTCCGTTTAGCGTTAACAGGTATTTGGTAAGCAGTGACTCCGACGAATCTTTTGAATAAAGTTATGATTTGCTTCTGAGGGCAAATCTTTCCTTTCTATTTGAGAAGGAAATACCATTTAAAATCTGTTTTTGCCCAGGGAAAAGTAAACCTTTTCATTCTAGTTCTGCAGGTTAGTAGTATTGTTGTTCGCACTATTGCACCACACAGCTGCACTGTTGTCTGTCGCAGGATTGGACGCGATATTGTAACAGTGCTCTGACAAGACGGTGGCGATGGGAAGAGGGAGTGGTTGGAAATTTGCATCCCACTCATCACAGTCTTCACATTCGTTCTCAAAAACACTGGACTACAAGCCGCTACTATTTTTGCTACACTTTTAACACTGCAGCTTTAAATAGGGTGTCCCCTATACCTTGTTTTTGTCATGACCGGTACAAGCAGGGGATCAATACAGGAAACAGAATCAGGATACGGGTAGCTGGGACATAAGAACGGAGTTTGGATCAGGGATCGAAACAGGAAATGGAATAGGGAGAAGGGTAGCTGGGACTGGAGAACAGAGCTAGGATCGGGGATCGATACAGGAGACAGAATCAGGATACGGGTAGATGGGACAGGAGGACGGAGCTTGGATCGGGGATCGATACAGGAAACCGAATCAGGATACGGGTAGATGGGACAGGAGGACGGAGCTTGGATTAGGGTTCGAAATAGGAAACAGAATCAGAATACACATAGCTGGGACTGGAGAACGGAGGTAGGAATCGGGGGTCGATACAGGAAACAGAATCAGGATACGGATAACCGGGACAGGAGAACAGAGCTTGGATCAGGGATCGAAACAGGAAACAGAATCAGGATACGCGTAGCTAGGACTGGAAAACGGAGCTAGGATCAGAGATCGACATAGGAAATAGAATCAGAATACGGGTAGTCGGGACAGGGGAACGGAGCTAGGATCAGAGATCGATACAGGAAACAGAATCAGGATACGCGTAGCTGGGACTGGAGAACGGAGCTAGGAATTAGGGATCGATGCAGGAAACACAATTAGGATAAGGGTAGAGGGGACAGGAGAACGGATCTTGGATCAAGGATCGATACAAGAAACAGAATCAGGATATGGGTAGCTGGTACAGGAGAACGGAGCTTGGATCAGGGATCGATACAAGAAACAGAATCAGGATATGGGTATCTGGGACAGGAGAATGGAGCTTGGATCGGGGATCGATACAGTAAAAATATTTAGGAAACAGGTCGAGAACAAAATAGGAGCCAGAGTCAAAAATCATTGCCTTGCAAGTGCGGAGGTTCGCTGAAGGACTGACAAGGAGTAAATGGAGGACTGAGATTAAATAGGAGGGGAACCAATCAGGCAACGGGCAACAACTGGCACCAAACGAGCGGGCACAGGTGAGGACAATGGGCAAATCATGACAGTTCTGTTTCAAAGCAACAGCGATGTTCTCTTTTCCAGAACGCATGTGCTATAAATGCAATACACTTTGGCGACGTCTGAAGACATTTATGACGCCCTTCGAGAGAAAGTAGTCCATGTGTTTGCCAACATTATTCATATAATACATAACTTGAGGAACTCAGAGGGTTTGAGAGGACTTTATTTAATAGATGCAACATAAGTCCTGAATGTATACATACAAATTGAACCAAACTGGAAGTTATGTTAAGCTTTTTGCGCAGCACCAAGTGATAGGAAGCAGGAACTGAGGCTCAGGTGCTCAAAAAAAGAATGGCATTTAGTAACAAAACCCAGAACAAGTGGTCACAAAACAAGCCAAGTCCAGTCAAGTCATGTTTATTTGTCATTATTTTTATTCATATTCCTATTTTAAAAACAAGATCAAACCTGAAACCAGAAATAAAGACAAAAATGGAAATGCAATGACTTGACACAGTGTGCTGTCTGAGCAGTCATTTCAAAGTCTTGGGATATTTAGGGACATAATTGTGGGGATTGGGTTCTGGTGTGTTTCGCTCCAAACCCAGTTGGCACTCTCTATGAGAACGTGGCATGCCAGCTCCTGACAACTTATACATCAGAATATCCAAACGTCTAATTCCGTATCATTGGCAGCATTGTCAGGTCGCTGAAGTTTTATTTAATCCCCGAAAAATGATAACGAGCGAATGCGATATGGTCCATTACGATAGAGACCACCAATAACAACAACAAAAAAGATAAATCTGTGTTGCAATCTGGCACTATTGTCTACAACTGTGGGGATTATGTTTCATGTGACGCAGCTCTTATTTGAGTTGTCTTTCAGAGCAGAAGTAAATATGTGCTTGTTTTGCAAACTGCATCTTGAAAGATCAAATCATCTGAAAAAATATGACAGCAACTCTGAGCAAACATGAAAACGACACAGTTAAAAACGGCGTCAGGTGTGAATATGAGGCTTTTAATCAGGTGCGATATGTAGTCCGAAATGTTTTGCTACAATGAAAGACAGGAAACACACACCAAATACTCTCATTCATCGTCCTCGTTCTTGTTTTTGCAGTTGTTTCTAGTGTGCCTGGCAAATAAAACTCCCAAATGCCTTACCTCTATGATGGCCCCATCTGGTTGTCTGAGGAAATGTCTGTATCTTTGCTTGAGTCCGCTTACGTAGAGAGTGTAGATGGCCACGTGGGTGCTGGTCTCTCCCTGTTCTAGGGTTGAGGGCTCACTATGTGGATGATCAAAGGGGGTTGAAGAACCAGCCAATGGGTTCTCTGCTGTCCAGATATAATCATAGACTGCCACCTAGTCACAAAAACAACATGAGATTTAGTTGATATATACAGTGATTTCTCGTTATCTTTTACAGTCTCGCTACTTCACGGATTTTCATCATATATTGTGCATTCTGATTGGGTAAACATCTGCTGATAGAGAAGGTTTTAGTAAAAACATGAATACATACATGTGTATGGATACTATATGAAGTAGTATTATTTGTTAAACAAATACTAGTTTGTTTTTGTATATGGTTTCAATGTGAAAGATGGTATATAATGTTATTGTATTGCAAAAAAATACTTCTACTTCATTAATTTCAATTATCATGATTCCTTTTGGAACATAATCACAGTGATACATATATGTTTACAGTACTGCATATATCAGTATTGTTAAAGTAGTTTTTGTTTCATTCCACCGTACTTTACCATATTTACCTAAAATATCATACTATTTAAAAATTCCATAAAGGCAAAACAGTGGAAAATCTCAAAAAATGAACAAATGCTATTTTCGCATGTCAACTACAACATTTTGTTATAATGTATGCAATAAATATAAACATTTTGAAATAATAACACAAAATAATTCGAAAATATAAGTTAAAATCTAATGCTCAACATTGGAAACAAGTTTATGTTCATCTATCTATTATTGTGTTTTGTTTAAAAAGGAACAATACAGTTTAAAGGGCAATGTGTATTATTGAGGGTCTCATAGTAGTTAAAAAGTAATATTTGTTTGAATAATAACCAAAAATGCATGAACTATAAAAAAAATTAAAACATTTTTCTTAACATGTAGTTCACCGAGGGGGATCTTGCCTGTGCGTGTACCCCAAAGAAACAAAAACCTTTTGAAAAACTAGAATACAAATGTGTTTTGATCACTCTGATTTTCTCTAGTTTGTATTCTCCTGTGTTCTTTGTAGCACTCATTTTGTGTTTTAATACACAATGCAGCAACATCTAGTGGTCAAATATATTTATCTTAGTCCCTTTAACAAAAAAAAAAAACATTAGAAAACGCTTCAGTGTTTGTCATCTTTTGTCCCCTAGTCATATAAAAACAGCAAATCATCGGACTTCTGTTTCCAATTACCTTCGAGAAAAACATGTCGTCCAACCTATATGTTGTCTATGTATTTTATATGTTTTCGATCATTTCAAAGTGCCGTACAATACTTTTTATGCGGAATTTTGTTTTTAATAATAAACTTTTAGAAAAATTATTTATTTTGTAAACCAATATTGTCTCGCAGATTTCGGCTTTAATCTGTATTGACCTAGATGTTGCTAAAAGTGTTCGAGTACACTAGCAAACATTATCCTCCTTCCAGCATTTATATGACAAATATATTAAACTTCTTTACATAAATTATTTTTGTTTTAACTCTAGATAGTCTGTGTTCGTGAGTAAATAGGCTCTGTGTTGTTTTTGTAAGGCTCATTATTACGTAATAAGGGGATTTGCAATCATTAATGAGGGAGCAATTGGCTGAGGTTAACCAATTTATCATATAGCATCCAAAAAACACTGCTGGCATTCACTAGGTAATGCTAATTCTTACTAGCCTCGAATCCTATGGGGGGCAATCAGTGACAGGTTGTATACGTGATCATGCATACCGATACCGAGCACTGGTAACAGGTCTGTTCACCGATTGTGTGCGCGTGCATTTGTTTATCGGCGGCTTCCACACCTGTAATGCTATGCCCTTCCCTATTAGGGTGAGACACAGGCAGCAAGCAGAGCGTGAAACATGTTATATAGGTCATGTAACTCGAAGTCATCCATGTGTGAAGATCATGGGAGCTCTCTCTGAAAGTGTGCGCTGGTAAAGGCTCAAATGTGTCCTGGGTGCACAATTTTTCTGGATGGTACACACGGTGTCAACAACTATAGACGCACACACAAGGTGTGTGTTTCATTTCTCACATGCAGAGAAAATGAAAAGTATTAAAATCGACTATCACATCTGAATTCCCTGTAAATCAAAACAGGTAATACCTTGTGTTATCGCGGTTTGGTTTTTCGACAATTTTTATCGTGCATTGTGTTCTGCATTCTGATTGGCTAAACAGTTGTTCCGCCCCTTTTCTGCCTGTGTGTGATTAACCTGTGATCTAAGTTCTAGACGTTTGTAAAACAGCTTGATGAATCTACATCGTTGGTTCTCAATTGGTCTGATTTGAGGACCCACCATCCCACCCTAATTACTCTCTGCGACCCACCCATCCATTTATCCATCCATTATCTGCATCGCTTATCCTCAGTAGGGTTGCGGGGGTGCTGGAGCCCATCCCATGCATCTCTGGGCAGTGGGCAGAGGACACCCTGAACTGGTTGCCAGCCAGTCGCAGGGCACACACCGACAGAGAACTCACTTGGTCATTCACATTTAAGGATCATTTGAACTGGCAAATTAACCTGACAAGCATGTTTTCAGAAAGTGGGAGGAAACCAGAGTGCCTGGAGAAAACCTATGCAAGCACGGGGAGAACATGCAAACTGCATACAGGGAGGCTGGTAGCTAAATTTTAACCCACTAACCATTTAGCTGCCGTGCTGCCCTATCTGCGATCCAAATCAACTAAATGAATCCACTTCTCAAATATGTTTAATCAAAGGCTTGTGCAGTATAAACCCGATGTGTTAGAACATATTCACATTAAAAAGACCAACTCAACGAAAACGATTTCAAGTAGTAATATTCACCTAACACTCAATTAGCTGCAATTTAAATTAAATCCAGAACACTCACTTCAGTCTTTGTCTTCAAGATAAAATCCATATCTCATATATCCGCTGCTGTATCTGCATTTGTCTATGCTCAACATGTGTAAACAAAGTTTATTTTATTTTCTGTGGTGAAAAATGGTGGGTGTCAAGTCATATTTACAGGGAATTATCTCCATCAACTGTTTAAATAACCCTCAGTAGTTTTTGATACCCTTTCTTAGCATTATTTTGCTAAGCCAAAGGCCCGTGACCAACTGAGAATGGTTCCGCAGCCAACCTTTAGGTCCGGACCCCCCAGAGGAGAAGCGTAGACCTACTAAGTATGCACGGATCTTTTTTAATTTCCGGTTTCTCCAAAAACATCATGTGGAAAAAATGGCCTGGACTTTCAAAGGCAACAAAAGGCACTAGAAAGATGCTTTCTATCACCAACAAACCTGGACTTCTCGACATGCAAAGGGAATGTAAAGGCATTTTTAAGTCACAATTTTGTTTGCCCAATAACGTCCACAAAATCGAAACAAAATATAATATTAAGTAAAAATAAAAAAAAATATTGTGTTGCCCTTTAGGCAATTGTTTGTTTTTATTTGATAAGTAATTAAATGTTTAAAATATAGTACAGGGCTAAACATGGATTTAAGTTAATTAAGAAGTGTTTAACAGAAATCATGTTTATTCAAGATTCTATTTCAAAGTAAAAGCGTGCCATATTAAACAATCCATGTCCAATCCATCTCCATCCACGTTGAAGGGTTACAAAGGCAATGCCGTTTATTTTTAAAAGTGTTTAGTCGATGTTTACTCAACTGCATTTTGTCTTACTTAGATGTTTATGCACTTTTTTCATTAACTTATCAGCAGGGTTGGGTAGGGTTACTTTAACGTGATTACTTTCATTTACTTTTGGATTACTACAATACCAAATATGCTAATAAAATACAAAATAAACTAGATGAATAAAATTATGACTCAAAATACGTGGTAAGCTTTTTCTCCTGGCTTTGATCTCTTTGATCTCCGTCAAAACCAACATAAAAAGTGACAGAAACAAAATGAAAATAAATCCAAACAGCTTGCCAACATAATTTTTGCCATTCCATGTATTCCGTTACTCCCCAAGCCTGCACAAAATTTAGTAATTGTATTCATATTTAGTTTATTTTGTCTTTTATTAGCATATTTGGTATTGGCGTAATCTAAAAGTAAGTGAAAGTAATCAAGTTAAAGTAACCCTACCCAACCCTGCTTCTCACCACATGCTCTCAATGCAGAGTATTGTATTGTTGCAGTTTTTACCATACGAACATGGCAATTAAAGCCTTAAAAACACATCACAGTTCTTCTTTGGTGGTGTAACTTGTTGTCATATTTAGAACGCTACAATCATTTTCGAAAGTATATTGTGACAGTACAGAAGTTAATTGTAAAAAGAAAAATCTTAAAACTATACTGTACTTGTATTTTTGAAACACAAGCTTGAACCAGTAATAAGGGTTTGTTCTTTGGTTTTACTGTATAGTAGCATATTTAGTGAATAAATAACTGTTTGTGCAGGTTGCTCTTATTGGAACGCGACAACCCTAAAAAATAAGGCATTACTATCAAAGCCAAAGGATAAAATACAGGACGGGTAATAATGAGGAACTGTTCTACGGTAAAATTCAAGGTGACCCCGTAATTGGCGGTGTAGGTAATTATAACTTGCGTGAAAACACAGAAACTGTCACTCGAAAAACAACTGTTGGCTCAACGAGCCGTGAGTGTCAGGGTCAAACTGAAGGAGAGCTTTAATTTACTGGTGTATCGATGTCAGCCGGCACCTCTAAACACTTAGCCAAATACAACTCAAGGCACTTTGCAGGGAAAACACGGAGGCCTATTACCTCACTTGTAATTAGAGAAACTGCATAAGCTGCAAAGCGGGCAGTCCCGCCATTAAAAAGGAAGTCATTGTCACAAGTTCATCTGTGTGTGGCCGTGTTCTTGTCTTCCTGCCATTATGTATCAAGTACCAATCCTGCCACATGTAGAAATAAATGAATGAATAAATGAAATACCTGCAAATAGATACCGTATCAAATGATCACATACATAAATCTTGTAATAGCTAAATATATTACATAAATGCAATATATTAATTAGATTTAGGCACTGTTTTATTTTGTTTTCATTTAACTAATTTTGTACCCCCAAAAAATCTTATTGAAACTGGGGGGTGATCAAACTGGCTGAGCTGTTTAGATATTGGTAGATCAACAAGTGCACTGATCGTTCATCGCTAATCAACCAATAGGTAAAAACGTAGGGCAACAGTGACGCCTACTCATTTAAATAACTTTTTGTTGTGACAATATACATGACGAATAATTCAACAAAATAGATAATAAAAATACGACTACACGACTAAATACGACTACACGAAAATAATATTTGACAAAATAAATAAAAAAATGTCCCATGAAATATGCGACTAAATAAATGGCTAAAAACATGACAAAATACATGACCAAATCCACGACATAAAACATGATGCAATTCACGACAAAAGACATGACGAAATACGCAGCAAATTAATGCCAAAATACGTGACAAAATTACATTAAAATAACAACAAAACATGCAATACAAGCGCAAGACAAAGTACAAACCAAAATACACATAAAAATACACAACATAATACAAAAAACGAAAAATACAAGACAAAATAACAACAAAATACTGTAATAACCAAATACAAGTCGCAGTAGACGACACAATACACTACAAAATACACTACATAATACATGACAAAAAAACAACAAAATAACATTGAAATACATGACAAAATATACGCCAAAATATAGCCCAAAAAATGACAAAATACACGACAATACATTAAAATAACAACACAACACACAATACAAGCACACGAGAAAGTACACAATAAAATACACGATAAAATACACAACGTAATACACAACAAAAAAAGAGAAAAATACACAACCACATGCACGACATAACACATAATGAAATCATGGCAAAATAGACAACAAAATAATCAACGAAATCATAACAAAATACAAGCCAAAGTAGACGACAAAATACTCTACCTAATACATGACAAAGAAGACAGCAAAATAATAACAAAATACACGCCAAAGTTTATAACAAAATATACTACAAAATACACTACATAATATATGACAAAATAAACAACAAAATATAGGACTTAATGCACAACAAAATAACAACAAAATAACAATGAAATTCACGCCAAAGTACACGACAAAATATACTACATAATACGTGACAAAATAAACAACAAAATATAGGAAAAAATACACAACCAAATAACAACAAAATACACGCCAAAGTACACATGAAAATAACAACAAAATAACAATGAAATTCATGACAAAATACACGACAAAATACACTACATAATATGTGACAAAATAAAAAAACAAAATATAAGAAAAAAGACACAAAAAAAAAAAAAAATACACGCAAAAGTACACGACAAAATACACTACATAATACGTGAAAAAATAAACAACGAAATAAAGGACAATATGCACGAAAAAAAAAATCCTACAAAATGCATGAGAAAATACATAGGGAAATACATAACAAAATACATGAAACAAAAAATGTCAGAATACACAACCAAATACACAACAAACTAACCAACAAAAAAGCCAACATACATGGTAAAATACAAGACAAAGCCAACAACCAAATAGACGACGTAATACAAGACAAAATATGCAAAAAATACATAATTTAATACAAGACAACCTAAATGCCCCCCAAAAAAACAGTGGCAAAATCATGACAACACTTATGAATACAGTGGGAGTTCGGTTCTCGACCATAATCCCTTCCATAACCTTTTCGAAAACCGATTTGTTTGATCACGGAAATCATTTTTCCCATTAAAAATAATGTGAATCTTTTTAATCCGTTCCAATGCCCTGAATGTTTACCATGAATGTTTAACGTAAACATAAAGCTAACCCAGGCTAATCGTACGTTCGCGTTATCGTAATCTTCCGTACGAAAGATTACGCTAACATGAACGTGTGAAAATAAAAAAAATCAGGTCGTGTACAAGTCATTTAGCACCTGGGTCTCCACAACAAGTGGTGAGCGGGTTCATTGGAAAGGGGGCTCCGTTCCAACACCCACATAAAGCTAACCCAGGCTAATTGTACGTTCGCGTTGTTGTAATCTTATGAATAGGATTTCTTACCTTTGTGGTGGTCAGCAGAAGGGGCTCGCACACTTCCTTCATATTTGGCTATTATTTCTTTCTCAAATACAATAGTTGTACGCACTACTTTTCTTTTTTCACCTGTAGCAACTTTCTTCGGAGGCATAATAAGGGGCTAAAACACCCGTACGCCGCTCAGCTTCGCACCCTAGCGTACGCACTCACGCATTACCGGCGTTCGAACTCCGATTTTTTGACCGAACAGCTCAGCAAGAATTTCTTGAAATTTTTGGTCGGACTCCGATTCATTCGAACTGAGAGGCGTTCGAAAACCGAGGTTCCACTGTAAATGAATGAATTGAATAAACGGCTTATTTTCTGTTATGACGTGATTCATTTGTGTCTTTATTCATATGACATCTATCCATCCATCCATTATCTGCACCGCTTATCCTCAGTAGGGTCGCGGGGGTGCTGGAGCCCATCCCAGCTGTCTTCGGGCATTGGGCAGGGGACACCCTGAAATGGTTGCCAGCTAATTGCAGGGCACACGGAGACAGGCAACTCACTCGCTCATTCGCACCTAGGGACAATTTGGACTGGCCAATTAACATGACTCGTATGGAATGTGGGAGGAAACCCACGCAAAGACGGGGAGAACATGCAAACTCCGCACAGGAAGGCTGGTAGCGGAATTTGATCCCATGACCTGACACACTAACCACTCATCCGCCATGGCGTCCATATTATGACATCTATTTGTAGGTATTCATTTGTCGATACATGTATTTCGAAAGATGCCATATTTATGGGGTTCACCCCTATTACGAAATGTAATAAAATAATTAAGATATTAGGATGAATTTGTTAAGGCTTTTTTCTTTTTTAACTTCTTTTTCCGATTCTTTTCTCCTTTTGTTCGAAATAAAAATGACTTAAAATGAACGTATCCCACCATGTTTACGCATGTGTGAGCAGGCTTGTGCAAACACCGGAGTTCAGTCTATTTTGCTTAGTGATTATACTCATTTGGTTTTATCACCTCACTAAACAGCTTGTGTTTTCTTTGGCTTAGGTCTTTCGGTTTACCGTAGCTTGTTTTTAATTCAATGGAACTTTCTCGAATATATTGTTAACTATAATATATTCAAGTTGTTCTTAACAAGTGTGCCAAGGCACAGACTATTGACAGTGAAACCTTCTCTGGCATACCAGTGAATTCCTATTTCTATCATTCCTATTCTATCTATAGCTGCTAAACATTGAAAATTATATTTCAGAATAGGAATAGATCCATTTCATCTTTTGAAAAATGTTTTCCATGTAGCATTTAAGAATGTACACCAAACTTATGATACTGCAAATGTCCAGCAGATGACACTAATGCACACAAAATAACCGAAAAATCAACATTATTGACGCAAAAATGAGGAATGTTTAATTTTTCAAATTTTTGTAGTTTTCATACAAAATGCGTATTTTGTAATTTGCTGAAAACAGGTGTTGTACACTACAAAGGTTTCATCGAATTTTGTATTGTTTATAGTTTCGGTAAAGACAAATACAATAATTAAATGCTTTCAGAATGACATTGCCAAGTATTTGTAATTTAAATTTTTAGCTGAAAAAAAAACCATAACAAAAGGTTGCAACAGCTATTTTTAACTTTTTTTTTTGTATTTATTATTTTTTTTTTTTTGATGAAGTGGTGCGGGGAAATAATATCGCGAACCAATTCTGTTAGTTGTTAACATGAGCTGCAATGAATACATAAAAATAACTACTAAAACACTGGCAGATAATGTTGGCTGTTTTAAGTATCGTAATATGTTTGTTTCGTATTTCGCTATAAAATATGTATATCTAAGTATATTTAAAGTATATTTAATAACTATCTTATTGATATTTGAGCCCCTTAATAAATAGAAATATAGATAGATAGATAGATAGATAGATAGATAGATAGATAGATACTTTATTCATCCCCGAAGGGAAATTCACTTTTCCAGCAGCATCCCTAAGCTGAGAACAATCGAAAATAACTGAGAACAATCGAAAATAACACGGGAGCTGCTGGAGTGGCTGCGTCTCACTCTAGATTTTGAGCCTGACAGCTGTCAGTCCACAGTGTTTTTAACGACATGATGGCTTTTCGAGTAATTTCTATCCATCTATCTATCTACCTTGGTCATATCCCTCAAGAAATAACAAAAAAAAAGGCAAATAAATAACAAAAAAACACACACATTTTTTTTTGGACCATGGTCAACCCAATTCCCCAAACACCCAAACAAGTTAGGCACCTCGGCACCTAAGTTGGTCATGCTTTCGTCCCTCCAGATAAACGGGACACCAGAATTTAACTGACATCGAGTAATTCAAAATTGAAAAACACGTGAGCAGCATTATTGACACAAAGGCAGACGCAGGCAGAAAAGAGGCGGTGCAACTGTTAAGCCAGAATCAGAATGCATAAGACAATGCACAACAAAAATATCTGCAAATAAGTAAACTGTGAAACAGCAATGGGATATTAAATCGTTTGTATATTTTATCTTTCTCGGGAGCATCAAATCCAGTGTTGGAACAGCCTAAACTTCATGATTACAGCCGCCATATCGGAAGTCATTTCAGCTAACCACACTTTTTTGGATGTCTCCTCATGTCCGTCACAATACCCTGACACAAAGGCAGACAAAGGCAGAAAAGAGGCGGGGCGACTGTTTAGCCAATCAGAATGCATAAGACAACGCACAACAAAAATATATGCAATAAGTAAACTGTGAAACAGCAATGGGATATTGAATCGTTTGTATCTTTTATCTTTCTCTGGAGCATCAAATCCAGGGTTGAAACAGCCTAAACTTCATGATTACACCAGCCATATTGGAAGTCATTTTAGCTAACCACACTTTATTGGATGTCTCCTCATGTCCGTCACAATACCCTGACACAAAGGCAGACGCAGGCAGAAAAGAGGCGGGGCGACTGTATAGCCAATCAGAATGCATAAGACAATATACAACAAAAATACCTACAATAAGTAAACTGTGAAACAGCGATGGGATATTGAAACCTTTGTATCTTTTATCTTTCTCGGGAGCATCAAATCCAGGTTTGGAACAGCCTAAATGTCATGATTACAGCAGCCATATTGGAAGTCATTTTAGCTAACCACACTTTATAGGATGTCTCCTCATGTCCGTCACAATACCCTGACACAAAGGCAGACGCAGGCAGAAAAGAGGCGGTGCAACTGTTTAGCCAATCAGAAAGCATAAGACAATGCACAAAAAAATATCTGCAAATAAGTAAACTGTGAAACAGCAATGGGATATTAAATCGTTTGTATATTTTATCTTTCTCAGGAGCATCAAATCAAGGGTTGGAACAGCCTAAACTTCATGATTACAGCAGCCATATCGGAAGTCATTTCAGCTAACCACACTTTTTTGGATGTCTCCTCATGTCCGTCACAATACCCTGACACAAAGGCAGACGCAGGCAGAAAAGAGGCGGTGCAACTGTTTAGCCAATCAGAAAGCATAAGACAATGCACAACAAAAATATCTGCAACAAGTAAACTGTGAAAAAGCGATGGGATATTGAATCGTTTGTATCTTTTATCTTTCTAGGGAGCATCAAATCCAGGTTTGGAACAGCCTAAATGTCATGATTACAGCAGCCATATTGGAAGTCATTTTAGCTAACCACATTTTATAGGATGTCTCCTCATGCCCGTCACAATTTCACCCTGAATGAAATGATTTGTTTTTCTCCTCCTGTTCTCCATGTTATGGTCCTCTGGAAATTAGCACATGAAATCCAGTTGACAGGGCCCAACAAAAGCTTTCAAAGGTGTTTGTGAGCCGGTTTGGGTGACGCCATTTCACGCAACGCACGGCAGCTCTCACAGCGCATCACGCTTAGAACAAAAAAATAAAAAAACGGAAAGAGCATTAGAGGCTCGTGTACTGATCTGGACTTGTTCCATCACGGTGCCAGCCTGGCTTCCTGCTTTCTAACAAGAGTTTGAGTGCTCTTTCCACTCCGCCATTGTTCCATTTGATAGCACTAAGTGACTGATTTAGGTTCAATGCGTGCACGGAGCAGACAGGCCAGCTGTGGTTTAAGCAGATAGCATTCAAGTGAGCTAACCCAATTCGAAGCCAATCAAACCAGGATTTATTGTCAGGGTCTGTATTTAGAAATCTGATAGAGTCTACATCAGTCCCTTGACTGGCATCACGAGAGACAGACCTTATTTTGGCTAAAGACTATAAATGGCAAACCGTGTTTTCCAGCAGGGACATCAATTTCAAGATTTGGAGAAATGACGGGCAAAGGGGAAAAGGGACAGCGTGAAAGGGTCCGCAATAGACAGTCTGACTGTATTTCTCAGGGTTAATGTGATTTTCTATTCAACGAATTAGAGAATAGCTGAGAAAAAACTAAGGTCACCAATGAGGATGTTTTTTTTTTTAATGTCAATCATTTTTCATTCATATTTTTCACAAAATAAACGCTGTTCTCAGACATGCCATTAAATTATCTCATATCATTAGCTGCACCGCTTATCCTCAGTAGGGTCGCGAGGGTGCTGGAGCCCATCCCTGCAATCATCGGGCAGTGGGCAGGGGACACCCAAAACTGGTTGCCAGCCAATCGCAGGGCACAAAGGGACAGACAACTCGCTCGCTCATTCACACCTAGGGACAATTTTGAAAGGTCAATCCACCTGAAATGCATGTCTTTGGAAACCAACGCAAGCACGGGGAGAACATACAAACTCCGCACAGGAAGTCCGGTAGCTGGATTTGAACCCACACAGGAGGTTCCCGAGACCTTAGAACTGTGCCGCACACGTGCTAACCACTGCGTTGCCGTGCTGCCCGATTAAATTATTTGAGTCGTAAAAACAGTAGTGACTACTAACATACTATGTAATCAAAATTTAATAATAATACTATGAGTGCCCTGCGACTGGCTGGCAGCCGGTTCAGGGTGTCCCCTGCCCACTGCTCGAAAATGGCTGGGAGTGGCTCCAGTACACCAGTGACCCTACTGAGGAAAAGCGGTGCAGATTATGGATGGATGGATGGATACTATGAGTGTCAGAGACCAGAATCGGAGACAGGACCCAGGGCGTTTTTTTCAGCTTTATTTAGAAGGAGAAAAGGGCTTGCACCCAAGATCCGGTGATTGTCGGTCACAGGTAGCAGATCGCTCGGAACGCGGAAGTGGCACCTCCGTGTCGAGCGGAGGCAGTGTCGAGAGCGGAGGAAAAACAGGTCAATGGCCGGAACGGTGGAGCAGAAACGTAATCGAGTTCAGAAAAGGGGTCAGAGCCGGGAATCAAACGGGAATCAGGACAGGATAGAGTCAGGGTCGAAAGGGCTTGCCTAGCGTGGGCTGAGGTTCGCAGACGGACTGACAACCGGTGACAGGAAGACGGGGGGTTTAAATGGTGATAAGCAGCCAATCAGCGTCCGGAGCAGTTGAAGGATCAGACTCAGGTGCCCCGCATCAGTAATCATGACAATGAGTAATGTTTCTATATTTAAAAATGTTATAATGTAACGGGCAGGTTGTATTTTTTGACCAGTACATGTCGCTATATTATGTTGTCCAACTGAAAACGAATGCTAAGAAGCACAAGGGAGATAAGACAATTCGGAAACTCTAAGTTAAATAGACATACTTCTCTCATGTTTGTGTTTTTTTGTGGTACCCGTAGCTGCAAGATAGCGTAGGATTGCATCAAATCTTTCTAGATAAATGCAAAATGCAAAATGCAAATTTCTCATCTTACGCATATTTAAGTTTATATGATGATTCATGCATTTTTGCGTATTATTTAAAACAGTTTTGCCAAAGTCGCGTTGAGTTATGTTTATTTGTCCAGCTCTCAAGAATTGTCCCAGCAGGTTGTACAGACAATACACAGACATTATCAATATGAAATATAGGTAATAAGATCATGTCCGGTTGAAAGCTTCCTGTGTCCGGACCAGAACGGAAACAGGACCCAATTGCTTAACGTTTACCACTAGTTTTATTGAAAGAAAGAGGAAGGGCTGCGCCCATGATCCGGTGTTCGCTGGACGCAGAAAGCAAGTCGCTCTCACACTCGGACTGTGATCTGAACACGGAAGTGGAGCTTCCGTAGCGAGCAATGGCAATGAAAAACGGGTCCGTAGCCGGGAGCCTGGAAGAGCAAAGCGTGGTCGGAAACAATTCCTAAGCCAGGACAGGAGAGTGGACGTAGTTGGGATCAAAAATGAGTCGTAAGCCGGGACGGGAGAGCAGACGTGGTCGGGATCAAAACAGGCCGTAGCCTGAGACAAATGGGAGCAGAAACGGGACAGGCGGGAGTCAGGGTCGAAAAAGTCTTGCCTTGTATAAACAGAGGTTCTCAGACAGACTGACAACAGGGGAGTAACAGGACTGGGTTAAAATAGGGACAGGGAGCCAATCAGAACCCGCAGCAGTTGGCGCCAAATGAGCAGGCACAGGTGATTCACATCGGTAATCATGACATACTGAGGTAAATTTCATTCATAAGATAATGAATATGAATTTGTTTTTGTTGGGAGGAACATTACAGGTTCTGAGCCCAATTAATTAAAAATGCTCTTTAAAAAAGGATGATTTTACAAAATTTGAGTATGGGACACTTTGAGGAGTGGAACAGATGGATAATTTCATAATGATATGGGGCGGTAAGGCATCAAAGTGATGGATACCAATCGCCGCATAACTGTTTAAAGAAGAAGAAGAGTTGTTAGTTGCTTAATACAACTGCATTGGCATTCTAGCTCAGATACTTGCATATATTTAGCGGGGGTATTTAGTCAACCACAAACGGTACAAGTTCTCCTACTTATAAATATTAGAAAGGCATGTAATTGTCAACATGGTTAAACCTCAACTGTGAGAGAAAATGTGAAAAAAAAATGATTCTTTTTTAAAGAATTGATTTGCAATTCATGGTTGAAAACAGGTACCAGGTCAAAACCAAATGTTTATATCAACACATTTGTTTGTACCATTTGTTGGTAATAACGAAGGCCAAACATTTTCTGTAACTCTTTAAAAGCTTATCACACACACTTGCTGGTATTTTGGCCCATTCTTCGATGCATATCTGCAGCAATGTTTCAGGGCTGTCATTTGGCAACACAGACTGTCTACTCCCTCCATAGATATTCTATGGGGTTGGGATCTGGAGACTGGCTAGGCCATTCCTGGATCTTAAAATGCTTCTTACCAAGCTACTCCTTTGCTGGCCTGGCTGTGTGTTTGGGATCATTGTCACGCTGGAAGACCAAGCCTCGTCTCTTCTTCAATGCCCTTGCTGATGGAAAAATATTTTCACTCCAATATTTTGATACATGGACCCATCCATTTTTTCCTTTACACTGATCAGTCGTCCTGGCTCTTTTGCAGAACATCAGCCCCAAAGCATGATGTTTCAACATCCATTTTTGGTCACCATGCTTTTTATCATTTTGACACAACTGAGTGAGATCTTGTATGGAGCCCCATATGGAGGTTCGTTATCACTCGTCCTATATGTCTTCCATATTCTAATAATTGCTCCCACAGTTGATTGTTTTCATTCCAAGCGTTTTACCTATTACAGATTCAGTCCCTGGTGTCTTTTAACAAATTATCAGGCCTTGGCCATAGATGAGTTTAGAGTGTGACTGACTGAGGTTGTGGACATGTGTATTTCAAAAAAAGAATGAGTTAAAACAGGTGCCATTAATACAGGTAACAAGTGGAGCCTCTTTAGACCTCAATAGAAGATGTTAAAACTCTTGGTTGGCCAGAAATCTGGCTTGTGTGTGGGTGACCAAAATACTTATTTTCCACTCCAATTGTCAGAACCAGAACAGAAGGAGGACCCAGATGCATAACGTTTACTCACAAGTTTATTGAGAAATAGAGAAAAACAAACGCCAGCGATCTGGTGCTCACTGGACGGGGAAAGCAAGCAGCTCATGGGATGGGAGCATGATCGGAATATGAGAGTGGATTTCCCGGGGCGGAAGATCGCAGCGTGGTCAAACGAGCAAAATGTGTCGATACCTGGAGAGGGGATCAGAGCATGGTTGGTTGTCAAAAATGGGTAGCTGGAGCGGAAGAACAAAGCGTGGTCAAAGGGACAAAACGGGTTGATAGCCGGAGACAAATGGGGAATCAGGAACAGACGAGTGGTATACGGATAAAGAACAGGACCGACGAGAGCCAGAGTCAAAGTGCTTGCATTGCGAAGGCAGAAGTTTGCTGATGGACTGACAAGGAGTGGCTGGCGGACTGGTTATAAATAGGAGGGGAATTAATCAGGCAACAAGCAGCAGCTGGCGCCAAACGAGCGGGCACAGGGGAAGGCAAAGAGCAATCATGACACCAATTTGAAAATAATTTATTTTTACCGTAAATTCCGGACTATAGAGCGCACCTGATTATAAGCCGCACCCACCACATTTTAAGAGGAAAAACGATTTTGTACATACACAAGCCGCACCTGTATACAAGCCGCATGCGCCCACATTTAAACATGTAACACAAACACAAAATTAACCCAAACCCGACTTCAAGTCCCGCGATTGAAACTAAGCCGGCGAAATGATCGGAAAATGATACCGGTTCTTAAGGTTTGATGCAGACCTGCAGAGTCCAGGTCCCGTTGAAAGTAATCCAAGGAAAAAAGTGTATATTTCCAAAGGTAAGGGTGGGAAAAATATATCAGATGAACATATTTACTCACGCAACTCATTTTTCTTTAACCAACTTTTTACCCCTCATATTTCCTTGTCTGTCCCTCACCTTTAGCGGTCCCCACTTAAACTCGGCACCCCGCGTTTGTTCCGCCCCTCATTTTTCGTTCACCCGTATCAGAATAAGCGTTTAAAATAAATACGAATACATACATTACAAAAATATACAATGGCAAATACATATTATACATGCGTTACACATATTTACAAAGAAAGACGGTTGACTGAGAGAGTTTTCAAAATTTTAATAATTACAATATAGCTTTGACAGGGCAGTTAATGGTAGCAACACTCGAGCGCCGCTGGCGGCCGTTAGAAAACTTACATAAATTGGCCTCATCACTGAATAAGCCGCAGGGTTGAAAGTCAGGGAAAAAAGTAGCGGCCTATAGTCCGGAATTTACGGTAAATCAAAGAACATGAGCTTTGCTTTTTCTCGCCATGTCCAGAATATCTAATATATGAGCTTTTCATGTGCTTTTCCTTATTGTTCTGAATGTTTCTTCTCAAATGGAAGAATGTAAGTGCACACAGCACAACAGCTTTTGGATTTTACTTCCGTCTCGCTCGCCTTTAATTTACAGTGAGGGGCATAATTAGAATCTCCCTTTTTGCGACGAGTAGAGTGAAAATGTAAACAATGGCTCCCTGCGGGCGGGTGCTTCATCAATCTGACAGGTGCATTTGAATTTGCCTGGGTGGTGGACAGCCTCGGTTATTTATGTACCTTTGGAGCATGGGAGGCAAGGATGACGACGGGACAAAGTCTTTTGATGAGAGCCAATGTGGAGATGCCCAAATTGACGAAATTGGAGGTGTTGATATAGAAACCGGGTTATTCTGAAGATGGTTTTCCATTAGTTATATTCAATTCATTTGAGATGTGGAAGTTGGTGCATGTAATTATGGTGGGACAGTAGGTCCTGTAGTCAGAGAAGTTGAGAACCACTGCACTAGACTATGTGCCTCATGTACAGTATTTTCCGCACTATAAGGCGCACCTAAAAGCCTTTTTTTTTTTTTTTTAAAGCTGACCATGCGCCTTATAATACAGTGCGCCTTATATATGGATCAATGTTAAGTCGCAAAGTCTTGCAACTAAGGCAAGCAGCCGCCGACTAGATTTTCCCCCGAAGGCGAAGTAGTGCGCAGTGTATGTTGGGATATATATACATCAGCGTTTCATTTCATAACCAATGTGTCAATCATCATTTGAATCAGTCACTATTGGCTAAAGTTATTCGGGTGTAAAGGGGGCGGATCCTTTTTATCATTTACAGGCTCGCATAGGCTAAAGGGGCGAAACAAAGCCTGCAATTGGCCAAAAATGATGACTGTGAATCACACGCTGGGTTGCACTACAGCATAAAGAAAACATGTTTTACTATTCTGAATTTGTAAATATTTTACTCTCCTGGATTTACTACACTCATGGTTGTAAGAAGACCATGGTTACGTATCATTATTGAACGTGAGTGCTGCAAGAGAACTTAGGTGAGCTATGCGGCTTTATAGTTTCCCGGTATTTAGTTTTAGAACGATTTTGATGTTTCTGTGATGAGTCTATTTTTAAACTAAATTCAATTCAAAGTGTTTATTGTCATATGCACGGTAAAGAACCCCGTTTCCCTGCACAATAAAATTCTTACTTTGCTGTCGACACAGTTGCCAGCAAAAAATAAAATGGAAACCAAGAAATGTTTGGCATTTCTTGAATCCCAAGACTTTAACCTTCCGAATTATATTTGGAACGATGCATTTGAGTGATTGGTGACATCGTACAGACACTGTGTCCGTACATGTCTGAGACACGTATATGCTTCTTTGCAAGCTTTCGTAATGTTAAGGGGGAAATAAGTTTGACTGAACTATCTGACTGTTTTGTCGACGTTCCCATTGTAGCGCCTTATAATCCGGTGCGCCTTATGTATGGAAAATATAGGACCAAAAACAATTTTTTGGGGGTGCACCCTATAACCCGGTGCGCCTTATAGTGCGGAAAATACGGTATTTAAAAAATAATAATCGACATTCAATGAGCTCGGCTCTTCGGGTAATAGCCTAATTGTTTATTTGGCCCCAGTGTTGGGCGTGCCACTGAAAAGTGTCAGGAACCGGAACGGGATGAGGACCTAAACGCATGACGTTCTCACACAGGCCTTTTATTTTACGAAAAATGGGGAGTCATGCACGTTAGGCAGCATTCTGGCGTGGAAAGACAGGAAAACAGAGACCGACGAGATCAATTCCAATTGCCCGAGCAGATATCGGACAGATGAGGTTGATACCGGACAGGACGGGACAAACAGGATTGATCATGAAACAGGATATCGAAATAAACAGGACAAACTAGATGAGAACGAAAACTGATAAACCAATATTTAACAGGACAAAATAAACGGGAACAATAACAGACAAGAATTACCAACAGGAAAACAGGACAGAGTCAGAACCCACGTCTTGCGGGGCAGAGGTTCGTTGACGGACTGAGAAAAGAAAAATGAGAGCACCGAGCTTAAAAAGACGGAAAGCCAATCTGTCAATGAGCCGCAGCTGGCGCCACACGGGCCGGGCCAATTGGGCGCCATGGTAACTGTGACAAGAAGTGATTACAGTTACGAGTTACTTCTTAAAAAAAAGAAATGAGTTACCCCCCCGGAATACTGACACCTTAAAGTTAGTCTCAAACTTTTCTATCTAGTTACAAATTACCATATATATTCTCAGTGAAGCTGACCTCGAAAACTGCTCAAAAATAACTACTTAGTAAAATAAATAGAAGAAAACGTAAACCCCAACCTGTGGAAGCGATGAAGCCTTCATATTTTTTGTTTTGTTCTAGAGAGCTTGCAAACAAACAGTTGAGGCACTCAATATCCATTTTGTCCAAACCACTTAAATATTTCCTTATCGTTGTCTGTGTGATGTCTAATATGTTTTTCTTTTTCTCCAGGCATGTTGTATTGTAAAACTATTTTTACCCAAAAAATATATGTATGTCAGCTCTCTTTAGCCATACGTTATGTGCCTGTGCTTGCATCATTAATTTATTTAATTCCCGAATAAGCCACCACCCCTCCCCACGCGCTGCCTACTATTCGTGACTGGTGACGAACAACGAAATTCTCTATTTTGTCTCGGTTTTCAAAATATTCAAATTTTTCCTTTTCAATTTCTGGGTAATGTCTAAAAAAGTTTTGTTTTTCTTTTTCTCCAGAAATGGTGTTTTGTAAAAATAATTTGTCAAATACAAAGCCTAAAATTCAGTACGGTCTTACCATACATTCTGTGCTCATTTTTGCCCCATTGATTCGGTTGTTCCTGTTGAAGGTACGCTTCTCCCCATGTGCTGCCTACCATCCGCGAGTAGTGAAGCACAACTAATTATCTGCATAAAAACTGATCCCCTGAGTTTAGTTTGTTAATGTATATTTGTAAATACAGCTTCGATAATACTATTTCTAGTAGGAAGAATATCAACATCTCAGTGAGGAGAAATTACTAGTCTGTGTGCTCTGTGCTTGATATGGTAACAGAGTAATTTTATTCAGTTGCATTTTCTGAATAGATGTAAGCACCCCAGCCTTGCTTACTTATTGTGTTAAGCATTGTGTTGCTAGCATAATGAGGACTGCATGGTACTTCACGAGCAAAGGAGAAACCACCGCAATACTGTAAAAGTGATGATATCGATCTTTTTTTTAAGAGTAGCGAAGTAATGCGCTGTGTAATGACGGTTGAGTTACAACATGTTATCAATCCCGCGTTACAGTACTCATTGCCGAGAGAAGTAATTGTGTTTCAGCAATGCATTACTCTCTCACAGTTTGGCCCTTCCATCCGTTTGACTTTGACACCCCTGTGATAAGAGATAGAAATGGCTGTGTCTTTTCCTCAAATCCTATTATACACACATGAACAGAAACCGCATCACTCATCTACATACTAACCCACACACATATACGTATACACTTGCTCGTGAACAAAGCCTGGCGCGGTGAGCATGCGTAGAACTGCAATGCCCGCGGGCTCTAGGGCCAGGGAGCAAGGATGAGGGGGAGGAAGGGTTTGTGCAGAAATGGGGAGATGGGTGAGTAGCATGCAGGGGCTATCTAAGCTAGACAGGTTCAACACCCCTAATGCTGCTTCCCCGCATATTGCTACTGCCATGGAACTGACCCTAAAATTCAGTTCCTGCACTGGATTGACTCCACATATACACCCACTGCATGGATGTACTGTACATTCCAGACTATGGAGTGCACCCAATTACTTAAATTTAGGAACGAAATGTTGTCTTTGAATTAGCCGCACCAGATTTAAGCCACAGTCTTAAACAGTCATAAGAAATAACAAATTCACGTCCATTTCTAACATTTTAATGGCAATGATGCTGTGCATCCGCACACCTGATGCTATATTCAGCTGCATCGTTTTCAGTTCTGCTCCAGCTTATTTACGTCACGTGTTTCCGGATCATGTGCTGATTACCAAGATGTGCAAATACTGAATTAAAAAGCCCACTCCCAAAAACGTGTCTTTTGTTATATTTTTTCACACATAATGTACGTGAAATTGTCATGATTGCTGATTCAGGGCACCTGCGACTGCCCAATTGGCGCCAACAGCCCTGAGCGCTGATTGGTTCAAAGACTCTTTTTAAGCCCCCGGCTTCCAAGGGGAAGCTGTCAGACAGTTTTTGAACCTATGCTCCCAGCTAGGCAAGTTCATACCTTCCGACATTTTCCTGACCCTGTTTTCTCCTGCCTCATACCTGTTGCCGACCTCTTTTCTGGACTTGATTCCGCCCTTGCTCTCCCGTCCTGGCTAGTGACCAGTAGTCCTGCTGCCTACGATTATCCTCGCTCGACACGGAAGTGCCACTTTCGCGTTTCTGCCACCTGCTACCCGTGTCCGTCGATCGTCGGATCGTGGAAGCAAGCTCGGGTCTCTCTCTTCATCAGTAAAACTTAGTAAACGAACGCTACTTGGATCTGTCTCCGTTTCTGGCTTGTGACAGAAATTGAGGAAGCGCTGCGCCCACAATCCGGGAAGCAAGTCACTCTCAGATTCGGACTGAGATCCGAAAACAGAAGTGGTTCTTCCGTAGTGAGCGATGGTGGTGTCAGGGACGGAGTAACTGGTTGGTAGCCGGGACTGGTAGAGCAAGACGTGGTCGGCGTCGGAAACGACTTGTGAGCCAGAACGGGAGAGACATAGAAATAGTCGGGGACAAAAAGAGTTCGTTAGCCGGCACAGGAGAACAGAAATGGTCAGGAGCAAAACAGGTCGTAGCCTGAGACAGACGGGAGCAAATATGGGACAGGTGGCAGTCAGGGTCAAAAAAGGCTTGCCTAGTAAATACTGAGGTTGGCAGACGGACTGACAACAGGTGACATATAGGTTCAAACAGTGACAGGGAGCCAATCAGAATCTGCGGCGATTTGCGCCAAATGCGCGGGCACAGGTGGATCACATCAATACTCATGACAGTATTATAAAGGTTTTTAGTTGTCACTTTGGTGTTATGAATTTAAAGCAAAGTTGTGAAAAATACAAGCCTGCCATTTTCCTCAGTGCTGCCAGAAAAAAAATAAAACAATATTTTAGAGTGTTTTCAGAGCCGCAGTGTTTAAATTAGAGCAAAAAAAAGTAACGTCTTGCATTCCGGAATTTACGGTACGCACAAGCACACCATGGCACAGACAAATTGGGCTCATTCACAATTTTGACATAGCAAGTGCACACTGTGTATCCTAATACACACAAACAAGGCTCATATGTCAAGGTTCATACCGCGCAAATGCCCATCCACAAATAAGCGAATGCACATGCATCCGCAAAGCAAATCGCAAGACCGCTCCGGCACACAGTAAGTGGCCGGGAACATGTGTAGGCACAAAGCATAACGGCGCCATCTACACACATGCATGGATAAGCCAAGCAATGTCAGCCATTAGAATGGAAATAGATATGCTATTATTCCAAATCCGGCCAATATGCGAATGCTTGTGAGGATGTAATTGCAGCATCTTGAAAACGACATGGATGCACACTGTATGATCTGGCCGAGGCAAAGGTCCATGTCTTGTTAAACGCACCACTGGACAAGACAGGACACCCATTCATTTGCATGAAGGAAGCACATACACAAGAGCAGTGTGACAAAACTGCAAGCGCACTACAGTGATTTGCATCGGTTGTAATGCTGATTACTAAGCCGTGTTGGTCGCGTAACTTAAAAACATAATTAGTTACAGTTACTAGCTACTTCACTTGAAAAATAATTTTGTTACCTAACAGAGTACACCCATAAGGAAGCATATACACAATAACAGAGTGACAAAACTGCAAACACACTACAGTGATTTTCATCGGTTGTAATGCTTATTACTAAGCAATGTTGGGTGCATTACTGAAAAAAAATAATTAGTTACAGTTACTAGCTAATTCACTTGAAAATTAATTTTGTTACCTAACAGAGAAGACCCATAAGGAAGCACATATACAATAGTAGTGTCACCGTTGCCATGGCGCCCAATTGGCTCCGCAGCTTGTTGACAGATTGGCTTCCCCACTATTTAAACCCTGTCATGTCAATCCCCGGTTGTAGGTCCGTCTGCGAATATCTGTTTTTATACGGCAAGCCCTTTTTGGCCTGTCCTATTTTTGACTCCTGTTTGTCTCCTGCTACGATCTGTTTTGAGCTCGACCAAGTCTGCTCTCCGTCTTGAATTGCGACGTGTTTTGATCTTGACCACGTCTGTTCTCCAGTCCAGAATAACGTTCCGTTCTTGATCTCGACCACGACTACTCTCATGTCCTGGCTTTCGACTTGTTTCTGATCCCGACCACGTTTTTGCTCTTCTATCCCGGCTAGTGACCCGTTTTTTCCGTTTCCGACACCGCCATTGCTTGCCACGGAAGTCCCACGTCCGCGTTCAGAGCGACCTACTTCCCAATAAAACTTGTGAGAAACGTTATGCGAGTGGGTCCTGTCTCTGTTCTGGTCTTGACAAATAGAGTGACAAAACTGCAAGCACACTGTAGCGATTGTCATCAAGTGTAATGCTCATTACTAAGCCGTGTTGGGCGCATTACTAAAAAAAATAATTAGTTACAGTTACTAGTTACTTTATTCTAAAATTAATTCTGATACCTAGCAGAGTACAGACGTGAGGAAGCACATACACAATAACACAGTCACAAAACAGCAAGCACACTACAGGGATTTTCATTGTTTGTAATGTTCATTACTAAGCCGTGTTAGGCGTGTTACTAAAAATAAATAATTGGTTACAGTTACTAGTTACTTAAGTTGAAAATTAATTCTGTTACCTGACAGGTACACCCATAAGGAAGCACATACAAAATAACGGGGTGACAAAAATTCAAGTACACTACAGTGCTTTTCATCAGTTGTAATGCTCATTACTAAGCTGTGTTAGGCGCGTTACTGAAAAAAAAAAAAAAAAAAATCGGTCACAGTTACTAGTTACTTCATTTGAAAAATAATTCTGTTACCTAACACAATACACCTATAAGGAAGCATATACAAAATAACAGAGTGACAAATATGCAGTTGTAATGCTCATTACTAAGCTGTGTTTAGCATGCTACTGAAAAATAGTTACAGTAACTAATTATGTTACCTAACAGAGTACTGACACCTTAAAGTAGCTCGTCATTCTGAAAAGTAACTACATACGTATATACCATATATATATGTATGGAAGCAGACCCCCTAAAACTGCTTTGAAATAGCCACATAATAAATTATGTAGAAGAAAACATGTACTCTGACGTATAGGGGCAGTGAACACTTCATATTTATTGGCTTGCGCAATCTTGAGAGCAATCAATGTAACACTTAGCCGAGACACTCCATACCCATTTTGTTGTTGGGCTTCAAACCACTCCAAGATATTCTTCTTCATTTCTGGGTACTGTCTTATTTATTTGCTTTCTTTTTTTCTCCAGGCATGGTGTATTGTAAGAAAATAATTTTACAAATAAAACGACAAAAAATCAACACGTTTACTGTAAATTATGTGCTCACATTTGTCCCATTAATTCACTGTTTGTTTGTTTTTCCTGTGTAAGCCAGGGCCACTCTCAACATGCTGGCTACCGGTGATATACAACCAACTATGTGCATACAAGATCATATATATGAGTATGTTATCATTGTAAATGTAGTTGCAAATATATACGGTAGGGAGAATATCTCAATGAAGATAAATTTAGAGTCCTCTGGGCTTGAGACGTCGTCACCATAACTGTATTCAGTTGTACTTTGTAGGTACCTATAAACAGGCCCATGTCTTCTTGTTGAATGATTGATGTTTGAGGGAGATATTGTTAATGCAATACTCATTACACTCACATGTGCCCACTCGTTTGGCACCAACTGGTGCTGAATACCTGGTTCCCCCTCCTATTTAAGCTCATTGCGCTCACACGCTCTTGGTCAAACCGTCAGCGAACGTCTGTTTACACAAGGTAAGCATTTTGACTCCCGTCGGTCCCGTTTTGTCACCAGTTTTCCACTCATCTGTTCCTGATTTCCCTGTTTGTCTCCGGCTACGACACTGTTTTTGACCCTGACCACGTTCTGATCTACCGTACCAGCTAACGACCTGTTTTTTTGACCCCGACCATATTCTGATTCCCCATCCTGGCTAATGACCCGTTTTTCCCGATTGACAACGTCCGCATTCCGAAAACCCTCTGATCCCGTGGGCAGCTTGCTTCCCTTGTCCAGCGAACACTGGATTGCTGGGTTTTCCTCTATACCTCAATAAACTTGTGAGTAATGTTACACATCTGGGTCCTCCTCCAAAAGTTAGATTTGTTATTAGAAATGCATTACAGTACTCTGTACTTCTGAGAAAAGCAACTACACTGTTACTAAGCCTGTCAAAAAAAAAATGTCTGCTAATGTCGTTCACACAGCATCCAAAACGAGAAGAAATAAGACTTTGATGAAAAGATAAATACAATTTAAGAAAAATGAAGAGTCAGAATAACCTGACTTTGAAAACTTTATCCGCACAGATAATATGGTTGATTGTGTGAGATAATCCAGAAAAAAAGACATGCATAAATTACTGTTACTAATCTCCTTTTGTGGGAAATAATACTAATTTGCAGCCTGCAGTGAACACCCCGCATCAGGGACCTTCTATTACATCCACACTTAACTTGTAACCTAAGGAGGTGTTTCCCAACTTTTTTTAAAACTATTGTGAGATTGTTTTCATTCAAAAAACTCCCAAAACACATGTTCATCGAAAATATATTTTTTAAAGATCACACTGCTAAAGTTTTTCTAATTATAGATCCTATTATTTGTTTTCATTTTTTAAAAAGGGAAATAATATCTAAAAGTAGTAAAAATAATTTCACTTTGATTTATTTTGTTATATGTCACGGTTGTCATGGCGCCCAATTGGCCCCGCCCGTGTGGCGTCTGCTGCGGCTCGTTGACATATTGGCTTTCCGTCTATTTAAGCTCAGTGATCTCACTCTTCCTTTGTCAGCCCATCCAGAAACCTCTGCCCTGCAAGACGTGGGTTTTGACTCGGTCCTGTGTCCTGTTGGTATTTTTTTATTTTTTTTTGTCCTGTTTAATATTGGTTTCCAGTTTTGTTCCTGTCTAGTTTGTCCTGTTTAATTTCACTACCCTGTTTTGATATCAATCCTGTCAGTCCCATTGTTTAATATCATTTTCCAATTTCATTCCCCTCTAGTTTGCCCTGTTTAATTTCAATACCCAGTTTTGATATCAATCCTGTCTGTCCCGTCCTGTCCGGTATCGCTCCATCTGTCCGATATCTGCTCGAGCAATTGGTATCGTTCTCGTTGGCCTCTGCCTTCCTGTCATACCACGGCAGACTGCCGCCTCACTGGCGTTTGGGTAAACGTGCATGACTGCCCCATGTCCCGTAAAATAAAAGCTTGGGTGAGAAACGTCATGCATTTGGGTTTTCCTCCGGATCAGTTTCATGACAAGAATAAGTTAGGACATCCACCGTAATACCTTTAGAGCAGTTTATAAAAATAAAACTAATCATTCAATAATTTTCCAGAAATTTGGGATTTTACCTTACATATATATATATATATATATATATATATATATATATATATATATATATATATATATATATATATATATATATATATATATATATATATATATATATATATATATATATATGTGTATTTATATATATCCATCCATTATCTGCACCGCTTATCCTCAGTAGGGTCGTGGGGGTGCTGGAGCCCATCCCAGCCATCTTCAGGCAGTGGGCAGGAGAACACTCTGAACTGGTTGACAGTCGGTCGCAGGGCGCACAGGGACAGACAATTCGCTCGGTCATTCACACCCAGGGACAATTTTGACCGGTCAATTTTTTGGAATGTGGGAGGAAACCGGAGTGCCCGGAAGAAACCATGGAAGCACAGGGAGAACATGCAAACTCCACACAGGAAGGTTGGTAGCTGGATTTGAACCCATGACCTCAGAACTGTGCCGCATACGTGCTAACCACCGCGCCTCCGTGCTGCCCCCATATATATATATATATATATATATATATATATATATATATATATATATATATATATATATATATATGTATATATATATATATATATATATATATATATATATATATATATATATATATACATATATATATATATGTATATATATATATATGATGTATTACCTGTTTTACGATATTTATATCTTGACTAAAATAATACTTAAGATATGTGTCATAAGTAGTAGTAATGGTGGTAAACTGACTAATGACTATTCGTATCATTTGTTGAATGTTTTTTTGTACAGAATTTAAAAAAAAATCTGCTTGTCTGTGAAATGGTGCTCGTCACAGGAGGGATAACGTTATAGTTTAAATTATATTTGTCTCCAAATCTCTTTGGAGTCTTGCCCCATCATACTATGAATATTTCAGTTCATGTAAAATAACTATGTACTGTACTTCAGACGGAATATTGACATTACTGATGCTAATTTGCACAAAAATCCTGACCTAAAGCTTTCATTTACACTCAAAATGCATCAAGCAATAACACATTTATGTGTTTTTAATGTGCCTCCATCTGTGCTTCATATTTATTGAATAGGTCATCTTTGCATTAAAAGTCATAAAATAAATGCCAAAGTAATACTTTTGCCTTTGAATTTAAGAAAAACATGTTTCTAGAGCAGTAGGATATTAATTAGGCCTCGGAGGCTGGACTGTATATATATATATGTATCCAATAACCAATCAGAGGTAAGAGGATAATGGATCAGTTGCATGCACAAACATGTAAATATTTTTACGGTACATCAAGTCCTTCAAAAACCATTTCAATATGGCATATGGTACCGCTAGGATGCCTATAAACGTTGTTCATTTATTAAAGGTGAAAGAAAGTATCCAAAGTACAATAGAGGAAACTACAAAGTGATCAAATCTGGGTAAGAGGAAGGATTTTTCCATCCACCTTGTTTTGCCCACGAGAAAGAGTTAATTTTAATTTTACATCGTTCTCCATATTTATTTGGAAGGAGGCTTCCACACAGGAAGTAGGGAGAAGATTGGGCCTAAAAAAATCCAGCCCGCCCTGACCAGAGTCCGCGGGTATTGAAGCCCAGCCTGAGCCCAAAAAACTTGATTTAAGGGACTGAACCAGAAGCAAACACGGATTTTCATATTCTATTGTTGAGGACACTGGGGAGGGGGGGCTTTGACATCGACTGGCCCAGCCTGAACCTAATTCTGATGATTGACGTCTGAGGCCCTACCCGAATTCGAAGTCAGGCTCTGCGGTGCTCGGGATTAAGATCTTACCCGGAACAGAAAGTAACATTGCTTAAGGAGCCATATTGGTTCGGTATCTAAACGTCTTCATTGTCACATGGCATTATCACGATCAACAACCATCTGCTCCCGCTTTCCAAATATATTATTTTGTGGATAGATATTTTTTACATGTATTTCCCTGAAATTGCTATTTGCTCTGTGCTTTTTTTATTTTGGTGTAATTTCAGAATCATTATATTTTCATCATATGTTTCAGTTTTACTTTATTTTGGAGTAAAGTGGAGCTTGGACGCTAATTTAGACTCAGGGATTTATTCTGAGAGGACTTAAACTTCTGCTGAATTGTTTACCTCATTCACACAAGGAACACAGAACACATATGTGTTCCATAATTTATGGATATTGCATTCTTAATGATTGGATTTCCTTTCCCCCTGCTAGTTTTGACTCAAAAGTCTGGTCAGATCCAGGCGACGAAAGATAATGACATCCTTTTCTCAAATTAATTGCAATGGACCCATTAAACAATTGTGCTGACACTCCCTGTAATTAAATGCTTTGCACCAACAAGTTTATCCTGGAAAACTTTCTCCTCTTGGTAGGCTAAGGAATGCAATACACATCATTGTATTTTTTCAAAATCTGTTTTTTTCCCAGAGTTAGCAATAGCCTTATTGACAGTTACAATTGTTTGTAAGTTAAATTTGTGCGTAAGTTGCTTCAGTGCTATATTTTGTATGATTATGGTTTATATAAGTATGTATAAGGCTTGTATAGGTATCCTGTATTCTTTTGTAATAAAAAAAAAACATTTCATAAAATAATATGATGTATAAAGATGAATAAAGTTAAGTTTAACTTACTTTTGGGGGATGCATTTCAAGAGCTCCTCCTCCGTGGTAAAAAGTGACCGAAAAAACTGTACCGACCATTTTCTCAACCGCATCAAGCTTTCTTATTCCACGTTTTTTTTTTTAATAAATGGCTCCCCTCTTCTTTACACTTTACTCTCACAATATTGAATGGATGCACGAGATATTAAACAATAAAAACATCAATATTCTTAGCGCGCTAGCGATACAAAAGACGTTGTTATGATTACACATGAACCAGGAAGTAGAAGCCGGATTTCTTCTTCGGGTGGATGCTGGGTGTCCTCTCACAGCGCCACGTGGCGGAAAGAAGCGCTACAGTAATGTCCTCTACTCGGACTAAGGTGCACACAATTCAGAATCTAACTTACAGAAATGTCCGGATATTTTTGACATCCCAAAAAAAAAATGTTCGTAACTACCGTCTTGCTTAAGTCGAATGGTCGTGAGTAGGCGTCTGTATCTAAAGTATTGTCAAAACCAGAACGGAGACAGGACCCACTTGCGTACGTTTCACTCAGTTTTATTAGGAACAAGGGAAAGGATTACAGACACGATCCAGTGATCGCTGGTCGCGATAGCAAGTCACTCAGAACGCGAAATTGGCACTTCTGTGGTGAGCAATGGTGGTGTTGGGAGCGGAAAAAAACGGTCAGTAGCTGGGACAGGAGAACAGAAATGTGGTCGGGATTAGCCACAAGTCGAAAGCCAGGAGAGGAGAGTAGACGTAGTCAAGATCAAATAACGGGTTAAAGCCGGGAAACAGACGGAGCAAAAACAGGAGTGAATCAGGGTTGAAGAGCTTGCCTAGAGTAAACTGAGGTTCGCAGACAGACTGACATCAGGTGACAGATAGACAAGGGTTTAAATAGTGACCGGGAGCCAATCAGAGTCCGAGGCAAATGCGCCAAAGGAGCGGGCACAGGTGAAGCATATCGGTTATCATGACAAATATAAAAAATAAATAAATAGAAAAAAATGCAGGTGTATATGATAAATATGGTTGTTTTACTTACTAATAGGAGGCGCTAAATTCTACACAATGTCCTTTTAAAATAATGCAGCCGCACAAGTTTATATCATATTGGACATAACTATTTTGTGTTTATTTGAAAAATCCCTCCATAGTAGTCCTTTTACTTCTATTGATAATACCCTACACGTGTGAGTATATGCACACAAACGACGCGTTCTATCTTCATCTCCGCGCTTTAGTCTGAGGTGACCATTGCTTTTACACGTTAGTGCCCGGCGAAGTCCGTGACCTTTTCAGGAACGCGCTCGTGCGGCATTTGCAGTCATTTCTCATATTGAGCTTCCTAAAACTGTGCGGATGCTCTGCTTCCTGTCCTTTCCTGCTTGTTTTTGCCTAAGGCCATTTAGGCCCAGAGCGATGTCCACTTTAAAAAAAGAGAAAAAAAAAAGAAAAATACATCCTCCGTAATACAAGAAGACACTTTAATGTGACATGCAGGGATGCAGAAAGGTTTATACGCTTGTACTATAAACAGTGTTGGGAGTAACGTGTTACCAAGGAACACGGTCCTGGAACATGTATTGAATTATGTTTTTCTGGAACAAGTCAAATCATGTTTATTTGTATAGCCCTTAATCGCAAGGAGGGCTGCACAGACCACAGATTATTGCAAACTACAGACTATTATGACACCATCCCCTGATCTAAAACGTACATGAGGGAAAGGAACAACTCAAAAAAACCCTACTGACGTTTCTACATAGTGTGTTACTGTGTTATTCCGCGACTTAATAAATGCATAATGTTCATCACAGTGTCGTCTGATTGCTGATAACTCCTACATCCCTCGCTTCGCCAAAAATAACCCTTAATCCAGGCATGTCCAAAGTCCAGCCCGGGGGCCATTTACGGCCGGTGGTCAAATTTTTATTGGCCTTCGGCCTCTGTCATAAAATTAATAATATGTGGCTCGCCGGTAATGTTGAAAGCACAATAAAACCATTTGGCCCCCTTGCCTTTGGCTTTCTGTGAGAATTTAAGCCCACCCCATTTACAACATGTGGAAATAAAAAAGAAAACTGACTGAGAGAAAATTCGAGTAGTTTTTTCACCCAAATCGGAAACAAATCTTAATCGTCCAAGAGACTGTGACTGTTTTAAAAAATATATAATTTCAACAGGCACTGCCAGCCCAAATGTGCCACAAAAACCTAATTGTAAACGGAGACTGTGAAAAGGGGAAGCAAATGGAAGCTGTTTTAACGGCATCGCTGCGCTTTTTTATGGGACCCTGCGAGTCAAATGAAAATGGTACAAGGAGAGCTGCGAGGCCGTGCCGCTGAACGCCAAGCACTGAAAACTATTCAATGAGGATTAATTCATCAAAAAATGTTCAAAGAATGCAAGGCTGAATAGTCGGCCCTATTACATTTTCACTTTACCAAATCTGGCCCGCTTTCTGAAAAGTTTGGACACCCTTGCCTTAATCTGATAGAAACATCATTTATAGGGTGGGTATTTTTATATATATGTACAAAGAGAAACTGAATACAGATACAAACACAGAGTACAAGGTCACTAATATTTCTCTTCATGGAGGTATTTTCCTTACCACAGACTCGCATCCAAGAAAAATGTACAACTATAAAATAAAATACTGAAATCAATGAGTAAGTCACCAGTGGCGAATGGTAAGAAACACGTGGGGAGGGGGCGTGGCTTAAACAGGAACAGGAAATCAATGGTGCAAACGTGAGCACAGAATTTACATAATTTTTATTTGTTGAATTGTTTTTGCAATACACCATGCCTGGAAACAAAATTAAAAATATTATTGTCAAGACCAGAACAGAAAGAGGACCCAGATGCATAATGTCACTCACAAGTTTATTGAAATAAAGGGGAAAGTCAGCACCAGCGATCCGGTGCTCGCTGGACGCGGGAAGCAAGCCGCTCACGGGATCCGAAGTGAATCTTCTGGAGCAAGAGATCGTAGCGTAGTTAGATGGAAAAACAGGTTCTTAGCCGGGACGGGAGATCAGAGCGTGGTTGGGTCAAAAAATGGGTCGTAGCAGGAGACAAACGGGGATATTACGAATGGACGAGTAAAAAAAAACGGGAGACAAACGGGACAGACGGGAATCAGAGTCAAAAATGCTTGCCTTGTGTAAACAGAGGTTCGCTGACGGACTGAAAAAAGGAGAGTGAAAGCACTGAACTCAAATAGGAGTGTCACGAGACGTGGTGGCGTGGAAGGTGACCGGACCAGAACGGAGGCAGGAGGCATGAAGGGAGAACTCAAATGCGTTGACGATCCATAGGTTTTATTTAATAAAATAAAAGTCGCCCAATACTCCGGGGCAAAACAGAACAACACAGAGTTCCTCCGGCACGAACTCAACAGGACAAGGCATAACAGACTAAAACAGGACAAGGCATAACAGACCGGGATTGTGAATAATGAGTAATGAACCAGCACCCGCCAAACCCAAAATCCAGCCTTAAATAGCAGAACAGCAATCAGCTGATCTGCTTCAGCTTGAGTTCGGGGGCATGGCATACTGGTCGTCATGGCGACCGTGACAGAGCCCCCCTCTTAAGGGACAGCTCCCGAGGTCCCAAAAAAGAAAAAATTACTACCTCGCGCCCCGGAATGTTGACGATCGCGATTGGGGCAACCCTGCTCCCTCCTCCGAACACGCAGGAACGGGGAGAGGCAGGCGCCATCTGCGTCGGGCGGATCGGAATCGGCGCTCGGCAGGGGGGGTCTGGTGGCCAACTGGACAGGGGATGACAGGCAAAGGCAGAACCGACGAGAACAGGACAAATAAACAGGACAGGCAAAATCAGAACAGGTAAACAGGACAGGCCGATGCAGAAGAGTCGCACTCAGGACAGGCCGATGCAGAAGAGTCGCACTCAGGACAGGCCGATGCAGAAGAGTCGCACTCAGGTCAGGCCGATGCAGAAGAGTCGCACTCAGGTCAGGCCGATGCAGAAGAGTCGCACTCAGGTCAGGCCGATGCAGAAGAGTCGCACTCAGGACAGGCCGATGCAGAAGAGTCGCACTCAGGACAGGCCGATGCAGAAGAGTCGCACTCAGGACAGGCCGATGCAGAAGAGTCGCACTCAGGACGGTCAGATGCAGAAGAGTCGCACTCAGGACGGTCAGATGCAGAAGAGTCGCACTCAGGGGGGTCAGATTCAGAAGAGTCAGGCTCAGGGGGGTCAGATTCAGAAGAGTCAGGCTCAGGGGTTCAGGTTCAGAAGTGGCGATTCAGACAGGACAGGCGGAATCAGAACAGGCAAGACATGAGAGGGTCAAAATCAAAACAGACAAGACATAAGAGAGTCAAAATCAGGACAGACAAGACATGAGAGAGTCAAAATCAGAACCGGCAAAACAGGAGGAGCGGAGTCGGGCTGGCAGGCAGCGGAGTCGGAGTCGGCCCGACGGGCAGCGGAGTCGGAGTCGGGCTGGCACGCAGGGGAGACGGAATAGCAGGCAATCGGCACGGGAGTCGGGCAGGCAGGCATGAAAGTCGAACAGGCAGGCGTCAATTCTTCCTGGAACCCCATTCGAGGCACAGCAAGGGCCACGATGGGCGGGGCCGTGGTTCGAACGGGCAGGGAAGGCCAACTCAGTAGGCGCCTGCCGAACTGCGCTCTCCAGCTCTCCCAAGTCGCGCTGGGATCGTTCGCTGAGTTCTATTTGTTGGCTGGTTCATTCTGTCACGAGACGTGGTGGCGTGGAAGGTGACCGGACCAGAACGGAGGCAGGAGGCATGAAGGGAGAACTCAAATGCGTTGACGATCCATAGGTTTTATTTAATAAAATAAAAGTCGCCCAATACTCCGGGGCAAAACAGAACAACACAGAGTTCCTCCGGCACGAACTCAACAGGACAAGGCATAACAGACTAAAACAGGACAAGGCATAACAGACCGGGATTGTGAATAATGAGTAATGAACCAGCACCCGCCAAACCCAAAATCCAGCCTTAAATAGCAGAACAGCAATCAGCTGATCTGCTTCAGCTTGAGTTCGGGGGCATGGCATACTGGTCGTCATGGCGACCGTGACAAGGAGGGGGAACCAATCAGGTAACCAGCAGCAGCTGTCGCCAAACGAGCGGGATCAGGTGAGTGTAATGAGTAATCATGACAACTAAAGAATACCCAGAAAGGATGTCTTAGAGTGGTTTGAAGCCCAAGGAATATATGGATATGGAGTGTCTCGGCTTTGTGTTCATTTGCAAGCTCTCAAGATTGAATAATCGAATACATTTGAAAGGTTTAATGCTTCCACAGGTTGGTGTACACAGTTTCCCTTATATTTATTTTATGTGGCTATTTAAAAATATTTTAGGGGGTCAGGGTACTATCGGGTACATGCAGTAATTTATAACTGGAGACTTACTTTCAGAGTAATTGTCCAATTTTTCCTGTAAGTCATCTGTGTTCAGGGGGTTGGTTTGTAACTGAATTACTTGTTAAATGAAGTAACTAGTAATTACAACTAAAACCAGTATTTCCACCGAACACTGACTGTAACTGTATTTAGCAAATATAATTCGGATGGACCACAAAATAGATTTTTGCACAAAGACAGCTGCAGTGCAGACGCCAACACCCACTCATTGACCAACATTTTACCCCTTTGGTTTGACCTACGCCCCCTTCTCACCCAGTCTGTTCATGGTTCCTATTTCAGGAGCTTCCATTGTTAAGCGACAAAGCTTCCTGTGTATTTGGTCATGGCTAACCACCCACGACTGTGTTTTGCTTCTCTGAGCATCTTTTTTGAGAAGTGGTTTGGAATTTTATTGCACGTAGATTTAAAAGATGATTTCGCAATTGTGCATTGGATTTACTTAATTGTAGTTCATTGAGAGGGCAAACAAAAGTAGGGGTAGTCTACTTAAAAATAGATACATGTATTAGAGCCTTTACAACCCCTCTACATACGAGCTCCTCTAGTTATAAGAAAATCTTGCCTGACATATGAAATCAAATTTACGAATATTTTCAGACGCGGCCAGCACGGCGGCGCTGTGGTGAGCGCGTGTGCATTATAGTTCTAAGGTCTTGGGAACCTCCTGTGTGGGTTCAAATCCAGCTACCGGACTTCCTGTGCGGAGATGGTATGTTCTCCCTGTGCTTGCGTGGGTTTCCTCCCACATTCCAAAGACATGCATTTCAGGTCCAAATTGACCCTAGGTGTGAATGAGCGAGCGAGTTGTCTGTCCCTGTGTGCCTTGCGATTGGCTGGCAACCAGTTCAGGGTGTCCCCTGCCCACTGCCCGATGATTGCTGGGATGGGCTCCAGCACCCCCGCGACCCTATTGAGGATAAGCGGTGCAGCTAATGAGATGAGATGAGATTTTCAGACGCTGCCATTGGGGGCCGAGTATTTGGGCCCGCTCACAGACAACATCAGCTCGTCCCAGTTAGCTTGCGTGTCTTCCGCCCAAAAAAATGATTTCTTGCAATTGTCTCATTTTTATTTTAGTTTTTAATTAAATGGTTATCTCTTGTGCTCCCTCACTCCTCTTACACCTTTTTCACTGACTCCTCCCCCACCACACATACAGCTCTATTAGCATCAACTGACTTCCTCCATGCCAAGTGCTCATCATAACCTTGCATTTTATTTAATTAATATCATCATGTTTATCCTATTACTTTATTTTAATGTTCAATTACAATTTGGATGTGTTTTTAATGACCAGAAAAATGTGTTTTTATAATTAATTAGGGTTAACTTTGGGCCTTGTGAGGAGGATAGGAACAGATTAATTGTTTTCCAGTTATTTCTTATGGGAAGCATTCATTCGAGATACAAGGAATTTTAGATCGGGAAAAAATAATCTTGTACGTAGAAGGGCCGCTGTATATGAAATATAACATAACAAAGTTCAACATCCAAATTCAAATCAATACAATGATTTGAATGTCATTTCATTATTTATTGTTAACATTTGAAATAAAATGAAATAGTGTACAGAAAAAAACAAAAACATGTTTTAAAAGTATGTTCAGAAGTGTAGAACGGACCTAGAACACACGATCTTTTCTATCTTCTTTTGTCATGAGGAAAAAAAAAATCTTGGGGACATGTTGGGACATGTAGTTGCTTCTCAAATTAGGTCATTCCTAAGCTATAGCATAGAAGTGTTTTTTTAAGTATGCGGTATCGACTCCGTCTGTCCCGTCCTGTCCGGTATCTTGCCTCAGTATCCCGTATCTATCCCGTCTGTCCCGTCCTGTTTGGTATCTTGCGCCAGTATCCAGTTTCTGTTACCGATCCCGTCTGTCTCGTCCCGTCCGGTATCCTGCGCCAGTATACATGGATTCTGGCTGTCCTGCCCTGTCCGGTACCTTACTTGTGCTTCACACTTTTCCGTTTTACAGACTAACTAACCGATAGCAGAGTGACTACCTGCTTATTGGGGGCATTAGGGCACATTTCGACATATAACAGGAGCAGCCGGGAATCGAATCTGCGACCTCTTCATCCCAAGACGAGCGCTCTACCTCTTGAGCTAATGCCACCCTAAATCTTACCTATTACTTGATATTATTTTCAGCTCGGTTTTCCAACATGGTGCCCGCAGACACCAGGGTGCCCCCTACGGACTTGTAGCTCACCAGCGCCGGGTCAATGTGATTTTTTTAATTTTTTAGTAAATTATATTTTTATTGTTTGCCTGAGTCTATTAAACCCATATTATCAATGATAACCCGGTAATAACCAGGTTTGGGTAGGGTTACTTTAACTGGATAACTTTAAATTACTTTTGGATTACTCCAATACCAAATATGCTAATACAAGACAAAATAAACTAAATATGAATAAAATGATGACTCACAACACGTGGTAAGCTTTCTCTCCTGGCTTTGATCTCTTTGATCTCCGGCAAAACTAACATAAAATGCGACAGAAACAAAATGAAAATAAATCCAAACAGCTTGCCAACATCATTTTTGCCGTTCCATGTATTCCGTTACTCCCCAAGCCTGCACACAATTTAGTAATTTTATTCATATTTAGTTTATTTTGTCTTTTATTAGCATATTTGGTATTGGAGTAATCTAAAAGTAATTGAAAGTAATCAAGTTAAAGTAACCCTACCCAACCCTGGTAATAACATAGTGATAACATGATAAATTGTCATTCAAGAAATCCCCCAAAAATCTAGTTCATGGGTTTAATGGACAAAAAAATATATTTGAGTATTAATACTTTTTCAAGCAATTATTTAAAATAATATGATGAGAATCCATCCGTGTATTAAAATAATGTATTTATTCATCTTTTTTATTTTTTATTTATTCTACAGGAAACAAAACTAACTAAATTTGAATTTAGCTGTTCTCAGGGCAGAGTGTGTGTCCAATCTCCTCACACCTGTCCCTATACTCCCGATATTTATGCCTTTTGGGTACCATACTTTGCCGTCACACCCTATGTTTGTTCTATGTGCTGTTACTATGTCAGTTATTTTTTTTAAATTAGGTTTTGTTAATAAATATCATCCTTTGCTGAGCACACCTGCCTCTGGCTACCCTGCACTTGGGTCCACCTCCCACCTCATGACAGCATGGTATAGAAAAATATGAAAGTAAAGTGTTATAGATAATAATTATGTTTATTTTGTTCCTTTTTTTCCCTGTAATGACAAAATGGAACAAGAAAATAAATTACAATACGTATACAACACAACCTATTTAAGCTACAATAGTTTTTCTCAGTGAACAGCATCCTGAATTTTCCTGCCAATGATTTATTACCACGACGCATAAAGACAAACGACACGAAGCGACGTGAGTGTTGATGCAATCAGGCTGCGAAAACATCTCCGGGGCCGGCCCCAAAACGCGCCCCTCAGCCATTTTGTTTCCGCTTTCTATTTAATCGCTCCTCTCCTTCAATTATCCCAATGTCACCCACCACCGGGAAACTTTGCTTTTGGATGAATTAGCAGCAAACGAGGTTTGCTGCGGGCTCGCCGGCGTGTACTTTGTCACTGCCATAGCAAAGGTTTTACAAAAAAACAGTTTGGGTACCTGTTTAAGTATTTCAGAGTTAGACCCCCTCCCTGTTGTGTAGAGTGATCTGGAGGGGGTGACAGTAGACAATTAATAACGGTGATGTGCATCACTCCCTATTTATAATGAATGAGGCTCATTACTGAAACAGTCACTTCCTAGAACCTTCCATAACTGTGATTGTGATTGATCAACAACGGGGATGACAAAATATTTTGGGTTCAAGGATTCTTTTTTCAAAAGTTACATACCGAAAATTCCGGACTATAGAGCACACCTGATTATAAGCCCACATTTCGTAAGGAAAACCGATTTTGTACATACACAAGCCGCACCTGTATATTAGCCGCATGCGCCCACATTGAAAAAAACGCAATACACACACGAAATTAACCCATACCCGATACAGTCCAAAAAAAAACACAGCCGGTAAAATGAACGGAAAATGATACCGGTACTTAAGATTTAATGCAGACCTGCAGAGTCCGGGTGCCCGTTGAAAGTAATCCAAGGAAAAAGTCCAAAGGTAAAGGTGGGAAAAATATATATCTACTATTGTCAGTTGCGTCCACAAACACGTCTCGCCTTTACTCCACTTCCCGTCAGCCCGCGTTTGCCCCGCCTCTTCTTTCTCATTTGCTCGTGCAAAACATATCAGAATAAGTTTCTAAAATTACAAAAATATACAGTTGCAAATACATATTATACATGGTTACACATATTTACAAAGAAAGACGGTACACCGAGAGAGTTTTCAAAGCTTTAATAATAATATTATAACTTTCATCCCAAACCGTGCCTGTGAAGGGTGGCAAAAGGCTACTAGCAACACGCTCGCAACACAGTAGACAGCTCTGTTAAAAAAAACATACCGTACTTGTAGTAAGCACGGTAAACCGTCCTCATCTTCCTCCTTATAACTGACGCCATCAAAGTTGTCTTCCTTCAATATGGGAAAGAGGCTTTGTCATATAGACGTCGTCCCACGCTCCCTTATTCAACAACACTCTAACATCACGCTCGCAAAGCAAATATTACAGTCGGTAGCTCTGTTTCCTTCTATATCGGACTGCTCGATTGCATTTAGCTTGAAAGTTGCGTCATGTGCCTTTCTTTTTGCAATTTGCATTATGAGGATATGTCTACGCTAATTTAATTCGTGCACCATTTAAGAAGTTGCAGTCTAAATCTTACCTTTTGTACTCGAGCGCCGCTGGCAGCCGTTTGGGAAATTTACATAAATTGGCCGCATCACTGAATAAGCCGCAGGATTGAAAGTTTGGGGAAAAAGTAGCGGCTTATAGTCCGAATTTACGGTACTTTTGTTGTTTGTCAGTCGGGTTCAAGAATAATATTGTCTTGCTGAGGTCGTGACCGATCAGAGTGCATAGCATTGATACAAAATAAATATATGTCACGGACCAGGAATCGGACACAGGACCCAATTGCGTTCGTTTCACTCAGCTTTATTTAGAAGGAGGAAAGGGCTTGCACCCACGATCCGCCGATCGTCGGCCACGGGTAGCAGATCGCCGGGAACGCGGAAGTGGCACTTCCGTGTCGATCGAAGGCAATGTCGAGAGCGAGAAAAAACAGGTCGATGGAGGAGCAAAAAAACGTAAACAGGTTCAGAAAAGAGCTCGGAATCAGACAGAAAACAGGGCAGGCTTGTCAAAAGAGCTTGCCTTGCGTGTAGCAAAGGTTCGCAGAGGATCTGACGACTGTTGACAGGAAGGTGGTGGTTTAAAAAGAGTACAACAGCCAATCAGGGTCTGCGGCTATTGGCGCCAACGGAGCAGACTCAGGTGCCCAACATCAGTAAACATGACAATATAAGCATTATACTGATAGTCAACAGCCAATATAGAACCATAATACTTACTCTATATACTCACATAAAGGCCATATTTAGGACTATACAGTACAATATATAAACCAGGAGGGCAGCTTATATGTTCAACTAACAAAGTAAACACTACAGGCCACCCAAGCTAACTAATTGCTGTACTGCGCTGTTTTCCTCATGCTCCCTCCACGCTCTACTTGTCCTGCCCCGTCCCAAATGTGTTTGAGAGGGACCACATCTAATTTTATTTTGATTTCATTTGTTTTATTGCCTTAACTTTGCCCCTACCAATGGGTCCCTGAAAGGGGAACGACAGGTGGAAAATAATTACAACCACAATAGACTTGAATTTATTTTGGAATACAAAGTGTGCAGGTGTCTGCCACCGAATTGCTGCTTAAAGGTACAGTACATGTTTTTTTTTT